>NC_135435.1:3365000-3495000 GCF_051991255.1 Vanacampus margaritifer
GCTGCGGCTTCACCCAAGGACTTTTGTTTTCCTGTAAAATTCTGTAATGCTTTTTTTTTGACTAAAGCAAATTTATCATCATACCTGCTTTATTGATAAATGTGTATACTACTGCCTTTTTTTGTTACCTTGTTTTTCTCAAACAACTCAGTCTGGATGGCCTTGAGGTCAGTGTCGATTGCTGTTGCAGCCTGGCGGCGTTTCTTAGCTATCTGTTCTTCCAGGTCTTCAGTCTGAGCCCTTAGCTTCTTGTTGTCCCTCTCTAGTGCCAGTTTCTCTGTCTCCAAACGCTCTCTGCGACCCCATTCTGCTGCATTCTCTACCTGCAATCTCTCCATCTGAGAGCCACATATATTTGACTTGTTATTTCATAAAACTTAACCAATGTTTAAACAGGAGTGGTGGGATTGAAATATATTAGGAATGTCCCAGTGGAAACTTGCATACATGCTGTAATTAACATCCACAAAGTTGTATGTACATTTTTTTCTTTCATATTTTAGTTATTTATTTTTGTTTAATGTTGATTTTGTGTTCCCCTGATTTTTATATAAAAAAAGCAGTGAGACCATCAGATGTTTCCTAACAGAGATATAATCGCGTTGGTTGATGTTTTGCCTCTGGATGAGTGGACTTAGTAGTTCCTTCAACATTTGGAAACGACAATTTTGAATCTGTGGTATCAACAGTGAAAATGAAGCCGATATGCTTGCGCTTATGATCTTCTGCGGCCGTAAAGATTCTGGTTACCTTTTTTTGGAAGCCACCAATGATATATCTTATCATGTATACACAGAAAGTACATAGTAGTTTGTTGTCAGCATAAGTTGTTGCGGTATGTCCGCCGTCACTTTAACTGGACTGTCTGTCGGCTGTCGTGGCAGTTGGCCGACAGTCGGCCATGTTGGCCGACCGTTGGCTTGATGTATTCAGACTTCAAGAATTTGCTAAGAATACCATATTAACTCATTCAAACCCAAAAACGTGTAAATGCGTTTTTTAATACTTTGTCCTTCACTCCCCAAAAACGTATTTATACATTTAAAAAAATGTTGTTGTTTTTTTTTAACTAAAGCATAAAGGAGGCTTTGATACAGCTTCTGACATGAAGAGGTTGCTTAACACAATGGTCGTTATTACAAAAAACGGCCAGGCGGTGGCAGCAGAGTATAAGAGATCAGCCAGGGCCATGTTGCAACAAGCTCTTTTTGCCAGTGTTTTCAACAGGTTTGTAAATAATGCTATCTATATTCTAATGCTAATTGCTGCAAAACAGATACAAATACACTTTTTTCCTGATGAATGAAGAGACTCTAATCTTTCTTTTGGTAGGTTCTATGTTTTTATAACAATAGAACAGAATATTCTGTGGGACTTGCAAAATCAGTCAAAATCCAGTAAAACAGCCAGGAGCGAAGGGGGTTGCTTCAGTGAAAATGGCTGGGACTGAATGAGTTAAACGATTTAGTAGCTGAGGTTTCAAACAATTTGCATCCAACAGGGTTTACAAATGAGTATTAATTGACTGGGAAAAGAATAGCCTTTTACCTCAGTTCTTAATTCAGCTAGTTTCTTGTCCATACTGGTACGAGCTCCAAGTTCATCCTCCAGGTCTTCAGATATGCGACCGAGTTCATCTTGATGCATTTCCCTCAACAGATTCAGCTGGTGGCAATGGAAGAGGCAAATTATGGAGAAAAAAAAAGTACCAAAACATTATGACACCTGGTAACACCCTGAGACAAAGGTTGATCTAGCCCAAACGACCGGACACCCCATACTCAGAAAAGCAATCTGGTGTATGCAGTCAAGTGCAGTGAAGAATGCACAGGCACATATTGGGGAAACCAAACAACCATTGAGCAGGCAATTAATCGATTTTAACCTCATATCTGCTAAAGGTCCACCCAAAAAGAATTTGAATTCTAGGACATTACAGAAAATGTTATTTTACACAAGGTACAAATCACTGTGTTCTTGTTAATAGTCCCATCTTTGTTCTTATAATAAATAAACTTGCCATTCAAAGGTCCAAGTCACGTCCATGTCTTTGACTAGTGGGACAGGTAGGAAGTGATGTGCCACTGCAGGCTACGGGTCACTCAATGGGCCAAATTTCAAACGCATGGAAGCTGACTAAAGGAATCCAGAGGCGCCATTAGCATCCATAAGGCAAGGGTCATTGTTGAGTTGGCAGTTTGGCTGCCCTTTAGGTATTGAAATTAGAAAAGTCAAATCGTAGAGCTGATCACACCTGTGTTTGGATGTAAATCCAAAACTAACTAAGACACTTGGAGACAGTTATTTCCTCATTTGCAAATAAATGGTGAGACTAATCCAGCCGCTGGGCTGCCCTTTGGGTGTTCTAAGTATAAAAGCCAAATTGCTTGTCAGTGGGACTTTAATTGCACAAATTTTCCATAACGTATTAATTTGCAGCATATTAATAAATCTAATTAACACGTTAAACTGACATCCCTAGTTTTTATTTATTTTAGTTATTTCAAAAATGCTTAGTTTTAGTATTAGTTTTCGTTAAAAAAAAGTGTATTACTTGTGAGCAAGATTTAATAAATACCATGGTAAAATGAAAAAAGTAACGCTTTTCTTACCTAGCGCTGCGTTTCGGCTGAATTAAATGAAAAAGCAGGCAAGGCGAGCCATTGGAGCCCAAAGTCAAAACATACAAAATTGTCACCTAGGAGCGATGTCATCTATCACATTTCTATTGGCTGCTACTACTAGATGATGTCACTTCGGTGCGACTCACTTTCAAAAGTCATTATTCCGGTTAATATTGAAATAAATATACTTAAACCACATTTAAAATCTACCCTAAAGGCTCATTATTAAATGATTAAATTAATTACCAAAGACAAAGATTAAGGACATTTTCACTATAATTATAATTAGTTTTTTAAATCTAAAATGTAGTTTCAGTTTAAAAAATAAAATTTTATTTGTTTAATTTCGCAAACGAAAATGCTTTTTTTTTTTTTAAAAATCAAGCTTTAGTTATTTTGTTAGTCTTAGTTAACTAAAATAACTTTGAAGACTCTGAAGCTTTCCCTTATTTTCCCGCTTGAAATATCACCAACCACCAAATACCAAAAACTATCTAAGTCATGTGTGTTGGGTAAACTACATAAAAGTGTGGATCAGGAACAAAATAATGAAGTACAACAATGAAACCATGTATCGCTTACCTGTTTGAGGACTTCCTGTTTAGTCTTGCTCAGCTCCTCATATTTAAGTTTCCACTGACTGAGCTCTGTCTCCAGTTTCTCAATGCTTTTACTTAATGCAAGCTTGTCTCTGTGATTTTACAAAAACATAACACAAATCAATTTCATTGCAAAATATTAAAACACATAACACACAAATCAACTCTAAACAATTGGATTTTAAAGCCTCTAGTGGGTCTTTGATAACAAATGTACCTTACACCTCAACATGTATACACCGTAAAATGTTTGAAACGTCAAGAATAATCTCCTCTCAGATTATTTGAGAGAGAAAATAAAAATAAAAATACTTTGACGCCTTCATAGTTCTGTTTAAACTTGTTAGTTGGAAAATGGCATTAAAACCTGTTTACTAGAGTGGCTGAATCAGATTATTTCATTCCTTTACCCATGCAATTTCTTTATTGACCCAGATGAAAGATTTATAATAAATAAAGCCAGCACTATCATTTATGACCCCACTAACAATGGCTCAACCTTTTTATAGGGTTGGGCGATTAATCGAAATGTAATCATGATTGCAATTTTGGCTTCTTGCGAGCAAAAAAACCATTAGAATCGAAAAAGAAAAAAAACTGTGCTAAATCACCTGGTGAGTGTATGCAAGTTCTTGTGTTGTGAAAGCTGTGTTGCTTGCAACAAGCATGTGACATACTACTGTATGTTATTTTGCCTTCCCTGATTGTGCTTGAAGTTGTCTAATCACACCTAATAACCTAACCAATTTAACTGTTAAATTCCTTCATATACACTTTACCATTCACGTCTATGTCACACCGGATCTACAGTAGAACTATTTCCTGCTTCCATGTTTAAGAATCATGGTCAATGTAATCAGACTGAACGCAAGATGATGGTGCCACGTTTGCAAAGTTACAATGTGGGATTGGGAGGTAGGTTGTGCAAATGTAGTTACCACTGAAAAAAAATTGATCCTTCCTACAAAAAGACTCCAGGTGCATTCAATAACCACTCAAACAGTAGGACATCTCGAACATCCATAGAAATGCTCATTCAATACACCAAACATGACTAGTGCGTGAACACATTGCTGGGAAACATAATTTATTTGATGCACCAAAATCAGAACAGCTAAATGTCAAATCAAGAAGGGGCCGAGGATACAATTTTTTGGGAGGTAACATTGCCACAATATTGGAGCGAGCAAAAAGAAAAAAGAAAAAAAAGTTGGATAATGACGAGTGCTTTGATTTGTTCGGCGCTGTTGAACTGTCAACCAAGACCGCATTTAGCTAAAGTAATACCAATGACACAAACACTAGCAGTCAGCAGATTGACTTGCAATTCAATTTTTTATAAAATAGCTCCTGGTGACAGTTTATTGTATATTTGATTTTCAGCGACATTGTAGTGTCCCAGTTTTAAATGATGAAAATCTGGTCACCCTACTGACACCACAGTTGAAGTTAACTGTAAAATTAAATATAAACCAAAATCAATTATACGCAATGTATTGTTAGATACAACATTTCATTTTAGAAACATCCCCAGCTTATTGCTATCAATACATGGGAAATCATGTTGACAAGCTAGCAAAAATTAGCATTACATGTTACGGGATGGATTTACTGTCAAACGAACAATATTCACGCAAATGCTCTAGTAACATACACATATTATAACAATACTGACAGGCATATATCCCTCATAATCTGTTTTTAAAAAACTGTTATATTAATATGGAAGTGTGTGTCTCCATGCATGCACACTGTCCCATAGAGGCCAAGGCGCACGCAGCAGATAATTATTTTTAATGACTGTTTTACAGTTGACAATTCATATTTTGAATGGCCACAAAAACTGTGGCCGATGCCTGAGACTCGCCACCCGTGAAATGTTATGGCAGAACTTTAGCAGCGGGCACTGAGCAACGTGCAGTGAAGACCTCCGTCCGTCCGTCCGTCCGTCTTCTTCCGCTTATCCGGGGTCGGGTCGCGGGGGCAGCAGCTTTAGCAGGGAAGCCCAGACTTCCCTCTCCCCAGGCACTTCAGCCAGCTCCTCCGACGGGACCCCAAGGCGTTCCCAGGACAGCCAAGAGACATAGTCTCTCCAGCGTGTCCTGGGTCGTCCCCGGGGCCTCCCGCCGGTAGGACATGCCCGGAACTCCTCCCTAGGGAGGCGTCCAGGAGGCATCCGAACCAGATGCCCGAGCCACCTCAACTGGTTCCTCTCAATGTGGAGGAGTAGCGGCTCGACGCTGAGTCCCTCCCGGATGACCGAGCTTCTCACCCTATCTCTAAGGGAGAGCCCGGCTACCCTGCGGAGGAAACTCATTTCGGCCGCTTGTATCCGGGATCTTGTTCTTTCGGTCACGACCCACAGCTCGTGACCATAGGTGAGGGCAGGAACGTAGATCGACCGGTAAATCGAGAGCTTTGCCTTTCGGCTCAGCTCCTTCTTCACTACAACGGACCGATACAGCGTCCGCATCACTGCAGACGCTGCACCGATCCGCCTGTCGATCTCCCGCTCCAACCTACCCTCAAACGTGAACAAGACCCCAAGATACTTGAACTCCTCCACTTGGGGCAGGATCTCATCCCCGACCCGGAGAGGGCACTCCACCCTTTTCCGACTGAGGACCATGGTCTCGGATTTGGAGGTGCTGATCCTCATCCCAACCGCTTCACACTCGGCTGCGAACCGCTCCAGTGAGAGCTGGAGATCACGGCTTGAAGAAACCAACAGCACCACATCATCCGCAAAAAGCAGAGATGCAATGCTGAGGCCACCAAACCGGACCCCCTCAACGACCTCGGCTACGCCTAGAAATTCTGTCCATAAAAGTTATGAACAGAATCGGTGACAAAGGGCAACCTTGGCGGAGTCCAACCCTCACAGGAAACAAATTCGACTTATTGCCAATGCGGACCAAACTCTGACATCGGTCGTACAGGGACCGAATAGCCCTGCATAGCAGTGCAGACCTGCACAGTTTAATTGATCCCACCTTGCGCCTGTTGTAATGGAAAAGCAACGGAATCGGTGTGGTGTGGTGCTATTTGGGAAAATCTGCATTAGTTTCTAGTCATTTCTGTGTGAATGGGATTTGCGACTGTCTGTTGATGTTGTTTCTATTCATTGCAGAGCAAAGGAATTGTCTCATTGTCTTTTTACTAGCCATGCAAGTATAATAACATTAGATTTGATTTAAAGATTAGTTTAGTGGACATTTTTGATAATGATGGTGTTCTATATATACACACCAAAAATATTTCTTTGTGAAGACAAGGAGTGCATACAGTATTTATGTGCGCTAGTCTGTGAAAACAGAGGGCAAACGTGCGCAAACACATCACCTTCAAAATAACAGCGGTGGAACACTAAGCTGTTGGTGCATACGGTACGTGCTGCTCAAGATGATGACCTTCTTAAGGCTTATTCGAACCAAATGTACATTGAATGATATCAGCTGACACACCATTACTCCCTAAAGAGGAATTGTCAACCTAAATATATGTCGAGAAGATTAAAAATAAGTTTGGGGAAAAAACTAGGAGCACAAACAAGGAGTTGGTGTGCATGTGTGTGGTACTTGCCTGGCATGCATATTAGTGTTTTCAGTAGTTTCCGCAGCTTTGTCTGAAAATGTATCGATTTGACAAAATTTGAGTTAGTTGAATTAGTCTATCGCTATATCTACAGTATCAAGCTATCTCTCTATCTATCAAATGTGATTCCCCCCACACCCCGAAATACTTCCCTACACTATTACCCCCAAGAGCTGGCAACCCAAGATCACTGTATGGCCAGATAGATGTATGAGTCAAGTTTATAAATTTATTTTGAGTACCCCGAAGATACAAGTGGGTAAGGCATATTCCAAACCATTGATCATTTAGAGTACAAAAATTGTAAAACTGACTTACTCTCTCTCCTTCAACAGGACTTTCTGGGACTCGTCCAGACGAAGCTGTAAAGCATGAAGTTTGCTCAAGTCGTCATCTGTGGTGCTTATATCGCCCCACAGCTGCCTGCTGCGTTCTTGCCGGCTCAGACCAGAAGATGAGCGTGTGCCAGGTGGATTAACGGCACAATTGCCACTCTGACTGTCCCGCGCCCCTTGAGTATCGCCTACTGGAGTTCGTAAATGCAGCACAGACTGAAGGCGCTCCATTTCCTGCTGATACAAACAACAGCATTAAAAAATATGGTAGTGAAAACTGAAACCGCCTAAGCAAAATATTATTATTTTTGAACAAAACCAAAATAGGATTTGTTCATAAATTACAGCCATACACTCAGTCCCAATAATGTTATTTTTAACAGTATGTGCCTAAACTATGAAAAGATCCTACAGTGGATATAAAAAGTCTACACACCTGTGTTCAAATGCCATTTTTTTTGTGATTTAAAAAGGAAAACAAGATAAATCATATACAAGCTTTGTCCACCATTAATTTGACATATTACTTGTACAATTTATTTGAAAAGAAATTAAATCTTTTTGTGTCAGGAGGATGTTTTTTTCTATCCTTATATGAAGGTTTGTTTTACATTTTATATATCTATTTTATTACATATAAATATATTTGTATCGTTTTGATTTTATTTAACTACTGTCAGTTAGGATGTTCAAGACCTTCTCTGTTGGCCCAAACACTATTGAAAGTGTTAAATTATTATCGTTTCATGTAACATTGGCATATTACATGAAACGATAATAATTTAATTTAAACAGTTTTTTGTCTTCATTTCATGTCTTGGCTGTGTAGCTTCCAGTCATTTGTGAATTTTTTGTAACAGATTTCAGCTTTAAAGGGATACTTGACTCGAGCCATTTTCAGCAGTAAAAAGTTAATATTTTGTCAGAAAGAATTTGATAACTTTATTGTTTTTCTTCTATAATTAACTTTAAAAGCTAATTTTTTCACTTGTTGTCGACTGAAGATGACATCACCTGTCCTGTGGAAGTAGGTAACGACCAATCATGGCTCACCTGTATTCTGGGTTTGGTCAGCAAACGGAGCCATGATTGGTCGTTACCTACTTTCAGAGGTGGCAAATCCAGGTCCAGAAAGTAAAAACCCTGCAAAAATTTGTCTTTAGTCCCTAGCAGGTAAACGAGCACCATGGGAGCTAGGTCCTAGCTACTTCCTACTTCGTCAGCACAGGTGATGTCATCTTCAGTTAACAGCAAGAGGAAAAAAATTGTATTTAAAGGTATTAATTGTACATCAAAAATAATGAAGTTACCAAATTCATTCTGGACAAAATATTAACTATTTGCTGCTGAAAATGGCTCAATGAGTCAAGTATCCTTTTAATGTGTCGTCATGTTAATGTAATGTAATGTAATGTAATATAATATAATATAACATAATATAATGAAGCACTGTGGTGGTACATCAGGTTGTTTTGGATCTGTTTTAGTCATGGTGGAGGGAATTATGAACAGTTCCAAATAGGCTACCAATCAGTGTTAGCACAAAACCTTCAGACTTCTTTACTAGACAACTGAATATGAAGAAAGACGTTATTTTTCAGCATTATACTGACCAACAGTAGGCCTACACATCCAAATCATCAAAAGAAATGGCACCATTAGAAGAAGATTAAGGTCTTGGAATGGCCCAGCCAGAGTCCAGACCTGAATCCAATTGGACATCTGTGGAGTGATCTAAAGAGGGCTGTTCACAGCAGATGCCCTCAAAATCTGACAGTTAGGATCACTTTTGCAACAAAGAGTAGGCAAATATTGCCACAAGAAGATGTGCTACACTGATTGACTCCTCCCTAAAAATACTGTGATAAAAGCCAAATGCGCTGCTGCAACAAAAAAGTATTCGTTTGAGGGGGTGCATATTTATGCTAGAGTTCCCTTTAATTCTTCAGTTTGTTTTTCAATTGCATTGTGCAGATTGTCACATTTAAGGTGGAAATAGCACTGGAAATATTTGTTTCTTTTTGTCTACATCACAAAACCGTGGCATTTTCACAGCGGTGTAGTGTAGACATTTTATTGCCACTGCATATAGTATATGACAAGTCTGCAGCTACTGTACTATGAAACTTCAATTCTAGTCACATTATTCAATAGTAGCAATTTCCAACAGATGCAACCTCAAATAATTTTCACTATGAAGTAGGTCCATGTCCACACTTATCAAACTTGAAAGAAAACATGTTTAAGGCGCCAAAATTTCACATCTATGCTAAAGTTCGACTCTAAAGAGAGGACCAAAAGGTAACAAGGAAATTCAAACTATACTATGGGGAGGAAGAATGAGAACAATAGCAATGGAAAGAGACAGGAAATTAGTCTGGCTGAAATTAGGCTTATTCGAACAGCACTTCCTCTGCTTCCACTGACAACCACACAATTATGGTTACTCTATCCTGAGAATAACACTGTATTTGTTTTTTTTTGGGTGTGGGGGGTTGGTCCAGAATGTATTAATGTATTATACATAAGTTCAGGGACACAAATGTAACTTTGACATCACAAGTGGATCTGTCCCAAAAGTCGGTCTGAGGAACATGTAAACAGCTGTAAGTAGAAACAAACATGACTTACACAATGTCGTGTTTTGTTTTGGCGGCAAGAGGTATTGTGGTCCTTCCATGTCAAATGGTACTTTCTTCTATTACAATATTTTGTTGTGAATCGTGAGAAGCTCAAATCTAAATCACGATTCAATTTCAATTGATTACCGAGCCCTAATATAGAGTCTAGGGAACATATCTCATGAGTTATACTTGCACCATTAAAAAAAAGAAAAAAAGAACTGTGAATATTAGAAATAAAAGTGAAAAGAAATATAAAAGAAGCAGTGGTCTAGAATGTACAAAAAACAAATCTTAGAATACAAAACGCAATCTCACCTTTTGTTGCCCTGTTTTTTGTGCGTTCATGTCCCTCACCGGTTCGGGCTCGGGAGACGCAGATACTCCCTCACCTAACTTGTCTAGATTGCAATCAGTATTGACTTGCGTTGAAGAGGATGAGGAGGTGAGGGAAGAGGGTGCAATGGGTGGACAGGAAGAGGCAGAAAAAGTACAGAGGTGGTGTGCAGGGGAGGAGGCAGAACTTATGATTGAAAGAGGCGCTGTTAAATCACTGTGAAGTTGTGCCCCATCCTTTCGTAGCATCTCATTCTCTGATACAAGTTCTTGACGTTCCCGTCTAACACTGGTCAGCTCCTTGGTCAGAACATCCAGCTTCTGCCTCAGCTGGCGGACTTCATCCCGTGCACGGTTACGCTCTGCACGAACCTGGGTGAAAACAGTTAGCAATCTCACACATATTTTGGTCACCTTAATTAGGTTTGCATAACAAGAAGCCATCAAGGCTATGAAATAATCAATTAAATCCTACTATAAGAGCAGACCCAAGGTAACAATAGGTGGCAGTACCATGAAAAAATATTTGCCCTGTTATTTTTTAAATTAATTTTAGAAATAGATAATGATAATAATAATAATAATAATAAAATAATGACAATAAGAAGATTAAGAAGGAGAAGGAGAAGGAGAAGAAGAAGATTGATTTTTGATTTTGAAAAAATACATTTATTTGCCGCTCTTTATTTACATTCTTTTCCTAACACACAGCTCGGCAAGAGCAATTAAATAAATAGATAAAAAAATAAAAAAGCTTTCACATCAAAACATCACTAAAACATAGCGCCTCCTCATTCACGTCGCACAGTGCCCCGTTAACAATCCACATCTCACAAAACCTATCCAAATCTCCTGCTCTCTTGTAAAAACTAAAATCAATAAAGAGTCTGGACTTCATCAACTTTTTACACAGAACCGTGGGATCGACTTCTGCCCCATCGTCAACTTTCCTTTTTCGGGACAACCACACACCCATCTTGGCCTGGCTCAAAACAAAGTTTAAAACCTGGCTTTCCCTCTTGAGCTGGCCCTTGTGGTTAAAACCATAAATAAAACAGTGCTTGTGAAAAGCTACTTTACATTGAGTAAAAACCCTATCAACCAAATCAAAAACAGATCGCAAACGCTCAAACTGATAGAAACAGTGAAATACTGTTTCCCTGTGTCCACAGAAGGAGCAGGTATCCGCAACGGCTGGATTTATTGCGGATATATAGGAGTTCACGGCCACGATGCCGTGGAGGATCCGCCACTGAACATCGCCGTGTTTCTTGACCACTGGGGCCTTGTATAAGGTGCCCCAAGCTGGCTTCAGTTTATCGTCTATAACTCTCCACCATGGAGTGTCCAAGCGTCCATTAAGTTTGTTTTTGTGTAAGGTCTTGACCATTGTTCGGCAAAATTGTTTTCCGGGCGCGGCTCCCAAAGAAACTGCTGGAATGTTCTCCAGCAGGGGGCCACCGCAGTCACCCAAGTCTGGGAGCAGGCCGATGTGGGGGAAGCCATCCTCTGGGTTCGGAGTTAGGGAACCACTGCCATACAGACTGAGGAGGGAGCGCACATGTCCAGCCAGTCTTCTTTTCCAGTGGTTCAGCAGCTGGTTGACGACCCTCAAGGAATGTAGCCCCAGAATGGAGGCCAGCGGAGCGGGGTCCTCGAGACTCCACCACTCTGCCAAGCGTTGCGACCCCTGCAGCTTGAAGGGTCTTGGACAGAGTCGCTCCCCCCCAGCTAGGATAGTCCAGTAGGGTTCCCTGTAGGACAGGTTCTTGCATGAACCAGTACAGTGAGTCGACCTGCTCCGCCCACTGTTTGTTCAGGAAGTTCCAGACTTTGAAAGCACTCCGATAAAAACAAGGCAGAGAAGCTGCAAGTCCATTAAAAACAAACTAAAATCCAGCCCACATAAACCTAAACGCTGCAGGGTGCATCGGGCTAATGGTCTCCACAGAACATCCTTGGGGCCAGTCAGGAGCCTTTGTATAAACTGGAGTCTAAAAGCAGCGCCCCTGCTGGCCAAATGTACCAAGCCCTGCCCCCCCCCTCTTCTTTAGGGAGGAAAAGGATGCTCTGTGGAACCCAGTGCCTCCTGCCCCCCCAAAAGAAATCAATTAAAATGCGCTGCAACTCTTCCAGGAGAGAGGCTGGAGGGTCCAAGACCATTAGTTTGTGCCACAAGGAAGACGAAACTAAGTTGTTGACGATGAGGGTTCTGCCCCTGTAAGACATTTTTGGCAGCAACCATTTCCACTGTTTTAACCTCCCCCTCACCGCCTCCAACACATTATCCCAGTTTTTCTTTTTGTAGGTCTCATCCCCCAAAAAGATGCCCAGATATTTAAAACCCCCAATTTTCCATTCCAGTTTGCCCGGCAATTTGAGCTTGTCCTTCAGTCCCTCTCCCACCATGAGAGCGTCGCTCTTCCCCCAGTTCACTCGCGAAGATGAAATAAAACCAAACCCTGTCACAACTGTTCTTAAAGTATCAATGTCCTCTTGTGATTTAGTTAAAACCACTACATCATCGGCATAGGCAGACAGTTTGAAAGACATACAACACTGGGGGATGTACACACCGTTTAAAGTTTCCCTTAACTTGTGGAGCAGAGAATAAAGCATCCCAGAGAGAGAGCAGCCCTGCCTAACCCCCCTCCGGACGTCGAAGGGGGCACTCAAACCACCATTTTTTGCCGCCAACTGGGGGGGTTGCTCCGGGCTCACCTGAGGGAGACCGCTTAAAAATTTGCTGTGTGTCTCTGGATTACTTGACCACTCATTCCTATAAAGGTCTCTGTAGAAACCGGCAGCATATTTCTTAATCCCAGAAGAATCTGAGACTTCAGAACGGCTACCTGTGCGTAAGCAATGAATGATCTTCCTTTGTCCATTTTTCTTCTCAAGCCCAAAGAAAAACTGAGAGGGGGCATCCATCAGCGAGATGTTCATAAAACGTGACCTGACCAGCGCCCCCTGTGCAGAAAACCTGAGCAGGCTGGCCAGCGCAGACTGTTTGGACTTGAGGGAGTCTAAAAGCCCTCGATTTCCAGTAGAAGCAGCTAAAGACTGTAACTCCTCTACCTGTCTCTCCAGACCCCTTACAGTCCGGGTCAACTCACCCGTGGCAAAGCGAGTGAAATTCTGGCACAGTTGTCTGGTCTGAGTTCTTCCGTAATCCCACCATTGCTGGATGGTGGGAAAATTGGGTCTGCTCTCTCTGTGGGATAACCAAAAAAACTTAAAAGCTGTTTTAAAAGCCTGATTATTCAAAAGAGCTGTGTTAAAATGCCAATAGGCGCTACATAAGCGAATGTTCTGAATAAAAACGGAACAAGAAACAAGAAAATGATCGCTAAAACCAACAGGCCGAATCGAGCACCTTTTAAAAATATTCAAAAGATGACTAAAACAGTAAAAGCGATCAAGTCTGGCGAGGGATAAATAATTCTCATACCTATGGCTCCATGTGTACTGTCGTGTGTCAGGATGAAAAACTCTCCATAGGTCAGACAGCTCGTGGTCTTTAATGAGCTGTCTGAGTCTGTGAGACGACCTAGGGTGTGGCTCATGATGATTCCTGTCCAGAGTGGGATTTTCAGTGCAATTAAAATCACCACGACACGCTTTAAGAGCATCACCTAATTTATCCAAAAACGTGATCCTCTCCAACCCTCTGGTTGGAGCATAGGCGTTTAAAAATACTAACTAACTTTCAGCAAAAAACCTGGAATAATTTCCTCTACACTAAAGGAAGCCGGCAAAAAATTCTGAGCTAATAAAATACCAACTCCACCACTGGCACTGGAACCATGGCTCAGAATTACCTCCCCCTTAAAATCTATTTCCCATTCACAGACATTGTTGTCAGTGCTGTGCGTTTCTTGAAGAAACAACACATTCAGTCCATTCAATTCCATCATCTTAAAAATAGCAGATCTTTTGGAATCAGCCCGGGCACCATTCACATTCAGAGTTCCCATATTAAAATCACACTTAAATGGGAAAATAAATAGCGACCCATTAGGACAACACAGCAATGACAAAAAAAAACAATAAAAGGAGATTAATCACCAATTTCATCATTGTGCAATTCATCTTTGGCTTTCGCTATGCTCTTTCTGAGCCGATAAATTTCTTGGTCGGTGAGCACTTCCCCAAGCCTTCGTGAAAGAGGCTTTGCGGACTTAATAAAAAACCTGAGATCGGGAAAATGCTCGGATACGGCGGTTTGCCGAAACCTCTTAATCATTTCGACAGAGTAGGGTACATCGTTGTCATCCTGTGTAAAATCACATTCACTTTCCGTCGTTTTTCTATTTTTAACAATACCTTTCACAAGAACAGTAAGTTTTCTCTTTTGCGACACTTTCTGTGTGTCATCATCAGACATTGCCTCATCACCCACATCACCCATGTTTTCATTCACAAAAGCATTGTCACACGGTCGTAGAATGACGGCATTTGCTCCCCTTTTTTCTTTTATCGATTCCTGTATTACGTTATCGGTTTGCGGCAGTGGCGGGTCACCGCCGGCACCGTATCCACCGAATCCGAAATGACGCCCTCCGCTCCGGACAGGAGCGAACTAGGTGCCCCTCCGCACCGCACCCAAAACACTTCATGTGTTCGGTAGAAACAAACACCATATGCGGAAAATTATCAACTTTAAAAGTGCATGTCAGGTTCAGGTCGCCCGTCATATCTTTAAGTACCATGTGCACCTGTCTCCGGTGACACACAACATGCTTAAGCTGCGGTGACTTGCAGCCCAAAGACACCATTTTTATCGGTGAAACGAGTTGACCAAATCTCGACAGTTCTTTAGCGAGCACCTCATTTTTAATGAACGGTGGAGCATTCGAGAATGTTACCTTCCTTGCAGGGCTCACGAGGGGGAGAACGGGTGTGAAGGTGTCGCTAATCACTACACCACTCTCAACCACCTGGCCCACCTTGTTAGTGTCATCAAGGAAAATAACGATCGCTCCATTCATTCGGGACGCAGATTTAATACTGCTGTATCCCACCACCTTCCCCACGGCCAGTCCTGCCTCCTCCACCGAGCAGCCCACTGCCGGCAACAGCTTAACTGCGTGCCGGCGAGTGAGACGCTCGAACTCGGCAGCGGGCGTTTCCGCCACCGGCATGTTGCCTACCGGCGACGCCGGTCCACCACCGAAAAAAAAACACCGACACTAACCACTAAGTTTTACGAAAAAAACTACAAGATAAAGAAAAAAACTATTACACATAAATATCAAAAAAAGATGAAAAAAGTATCAGAAAAAACACCAAAAAACGCTCAAAAATTTCTCGCACTTTTCCCTCTCTCTAACCCTCTCACTCCTCACAGAAGAAGAAGAAGAAGAAAAAGAATGATGATGATGATGATTCCAATAAAATATATTTTAGCTTGGTTAAAGAACATTTACGGATTACAAACACACAAGAGAAAATAAGACGGTTCACTTAATAATGAACAACCAATTGATTTTCTTTATTAGAAGGACAACAGTTTTTCTTAAAATTGAAATGCATATCGGCAAACTGTATTTTCTTGTTAAGAAACATTAATAGGTGAGATTTTGGGCTATGGGACAAAGTGATGTCAGACCCAGAGTGGCCGTTTTGCCTACTAAAATAGCACATTAAAACAGAAAGAGCAACTCAACTTTTTCTTTCTTTCTGATAAACGGGTGTCTAGTGTCTACTTCTACTGTTTACCCGACCTGGTCATTATTTTGGCATTTTTGTGCATGTTTGTTGAAAGCTTGAATTTGGGGCAAAAAATGTCTGTGGCATCATCTTCAGGTTAAACACTAGGATAAACACAGTTTGGCTGTTTTTCCACAGCGTAGTTGCTCTTCTACCCTTCGGCTCAGTCTCGTACACACTTCCTTACTGAGTTGGAGTTGGAATTTAAACGTTCGCGAACATCTTCTTAAAACTAAACTAACGCAAATGCCATGAAAATTAGAATACAGTACAGCAGTTCACTCGCTGTTCAGGTTGCACAATCTCGCACAACCTGTAGCTCGTTGAGCACTGCCAACAGCCAAAACTAGCGATAGATACTGTATACAGCATAAACTTACACTTGAACGGAACAAGGGTGAAAGTGTTGAAGTTGTTCAATGTTCACATCTGTTGGTGACGGCATGCTAATGCGCTTCAGTGAGTTAGTGTTTCTGTTGTGATCCTAGAATTGATGAATAAGCAAATTTGGTGTCGGTTTCTGTACAAAAAACAAAACTATGTTGCCAACGAGTCACGTAAACCAAATTTTAATGTTGAATGTGTGTGTGAACAATACGCAAGACTTTATGACGACAAGGAGCTGTGCTTGTTTACGCCGCCTTATTTTACACACTGCATTGTGTACAGAGCTATTCACTACACAGTACTGACCGCCTGCATTTCTCCACTCCTTCCGTGTGTGTTGTGTTCATGACGTTGGGAGACTGTGCGAAAGCCCGCTCCTGTTTGGTCGACTGATTTATCTCACATTTACAACTCAAAACTACCTGCACTTAAACCGTCTTGTAATTGCACGAATGAGAAGGGCACTATATTTACATTTTAAATAAGTGTTTTTGTTAGGGTGGGAGTGCGGCAGAAATTTACTTAAACGTTGCACATTTTGCACTTGAAAGTTTTTTGTTCTTGAAAATTGTGGATAGAAAAATAAAAGCTTGTGTGAACAATGTTACCTTCATCTCCCAAGTCCCTGTTTGCACAATAACATACCTCCAATTTGCCTCTTGACTTCATTTTTACTTTAGTTAATTTCCCAGAGGTTTAATGTTATTATTTTTTCATATTTTTGTATTTAAATTCTTCTGTTTTAAAATTTAATACGGAAGCACAAAATATTGTAAAACAATCAAATGTTATCTTTAATTCATATATTTGTTGTAAGCGCTGGATAAAAAGTTATTGTAGTAGTACTATTTTTTTGGTGTATTTTTGGAATTAATCGGCTGATTAATTGGTAATCATTTTTTTCTCCTGCCAAATATCGGCATTGTCCTAAAAAAATCCATATCGGTCGGGCCCTAAATAATAGTATTATAAATACAATAAATATCAATCATTCTTTTTAGGCAGGGGTTGCTCTGTAAGTACCACCATTAGGATCAACATCATAATACAATAACATAGTGGACCTAAGTGTCTTTAAAAAACAGAGCAGATGTTTTATCCCTAAAATAAAACAGGGATGAGATGATGCAACAGAGAAGCAGCATGAGTTATCTCTTGCTGCTATGGTAATGCCCTCATTTCATCTGTTGCTATTTTGGCCCATTTCTGCCACAAAATACATCTCCCATGAAGTGTTATTGTGTTTTGTATAATTTGGTGGCACCATCAACATCAGGTTTGATTTTTATGACACAGCACTTTAATATTAAACCTCGAAATTATTACGGTTGCAGCAATATTTTGTTTGGCTTACCAGCTCAGTGGACTAGTGGTAGAGTGTCAGTCCCAAGACTGGGAGGTCGTGACTTCAATCCCCGGCTGGGTCATAAAAATGGGACTCATTTGCTTCCTTGCATGACACTCAGCATTAAGGGTTAGAATTGGGGGGTTAGATCACCGAATGATTCCCGAGTGTGGCTGCTGTTCACCGCTCCCTCAGGGAATGGCTTCAATGCGGAGAACTAATTTCACCCCACTTGCAGTAGGTGGGTGTGACAATCAGTGGTATTTTAACTTTATGTACGATAAGCGTTTGTCATTAAGCTGTAATGGTTTGCGGTTAAAGTTGACATAAGTAGAAATGCTCGCATGAATTTTGGTGAAGATTGATTACAGTTTTTGGCATCAAGTGGCCAGACTTAGACGCCATAGTTGAATTAAATGGTGACAAACTTGTGTTGCCGCAACTGTATTTAAATGGTAGCTATTCTCTAATTACAGTGGTACCTCGGAGTTTGAACACTATTCCTGTGAAGTGTTCAAAGTCCGAATTGTTCAACCTCAGCAACATTTTTTTCCTATCGGAAATAATGTAAATACAATTAATCTGTTCCCAAGCTCCAAAAATAGAAAATTCTTATTTTAATTTCTATTTATGTAAAAAAACATGTACACCCTGTACAGTATTTAAACAATAAGAAATACATTACCTTTTTTGTTGTGGTGTGATGGCCTCAGTGGATGAAAAATGCTATGTTAATGAATTCCTGCTTTAGTTTAGTGCTGAGTTAGTGAATTTTACATTGGGCATATTGTTAGACTACCAAAGGGTCCTTGTGCGCTGTTTAGCATCAGGCACGTTGTTGAACAGCTAAAGTATTGTGCCAATATTTATGGAAGTAGTTACAACGGCGAGATAATCTCCTTTCTAAATCCACTATGGTTCATAGCACTGTACGTTTTTTTCTTTTCTGCCACCGGCACTGCTGTCTTTCTTTGGGCCCATGTCAAAGAAAATTGTCGTGGAAAAATCCAAATGCACTCGGGAATGTACGGAGCACCTACGGGAGTATTCACCCGCTCTGACTGGAAATGAGCAGCGCTTCGTCTCCACTACCACAACGTGAGCATTCGGCATCGCTCGGCTTGACTCGGCTACCCGATCAAGGTACGTTCGGCTTTGCTTGGGTGTTCAAACGGCGAGAATAAGGTCAAACTTCGAGGCATTTTTTATACTGATTTTTGGGTCGAAGTCCAATTTGTACGAGTTCCGAGACGTTCGAATTCCGAGGTTCCACTGCACGTGAAGCACTATTGTGTTAAATTTAATCCTTTGCATTTCCCTGTAACAAGACGTTTTACAACCACATATTTTGTCTGGGACTTTTTCTGGCCACTGGATTAGGCTATTTGTTTCATTTTAATTATTTTTGGGAATTCATTTTATTGTGTGTTCTATACAAAATTTGTCCTTGTGGATAAATGGAAAACAATTGCCATTCATTTCATGCAATTTTCAGGAAATTTGTAATATTGGTATATACTGTATAGGTCTTTCATTAAAATTATGTGTAATTATTTTTGGGAAATTCAATGTATCAAATGTATTAATGGTATCGGCACTTGCCATCAGTATCGGTGAGTACTGAAGAGTTGAGGACTGGTATCGTATCGGTCTGAAAAAAGTAGTATCGAAAAGCCTCATTTAAATTAACATACAGTAGTCTACAGTTTCAATTTTTTCCTTTCGAGGTGTTTTCATTTTAGGCCCTTTGACAAGTCCAAAACTTGTACTAGTATAACGTCACCCTCAATTGCATAAGTCATTTTTTTGCAAAAAAAAATTTGGGCCTATATGATCTCCTCATGATGCAAATGGTTAAATTTTTTGTGTTTCTTTAAAAATCTGAAAAAAAAATGACTTTTGAGATTATTTTAAGAAGTCGTCGATAAGGAATATTTGCCTTATTCCTAGTAGCTTGTCTAAACTCAAATGCACAGCCATAAACTTACTGTATTATTCTGTTGTTACATGATAAAATGCTAGCTGTTCAAGTGGAGTTGCACAAAGGCTGTTAAATCCTTAATGTATTTAATCGCCTTGTGTTTTTAATACAAGAAATGCAAAGTCAAAATGTATATATTTTTTTAAATTGCACCACTGAAAATGTTTCTTGACAATTAAATAGTTTGCTGCTATGCACAGTTGGAAATAGAAATCGTTGGCTATATAAAACGGAAACAATTGGTTGTTCGTTATAAAGTAAGATGTACATTTACCCGAATACACAATAATTCTGCAGAATTTTCAGAAGGATACTCAAATACTGAAATATTTAATATATAATATAATATAATATTAATCATCCCGTTATAATTTCATATTTTTATTGTTTAATAAAACCCTTGCTTCAGATCTCGGGGATTAACCTGAAAAATGAACTCATTGATTAGTAAAATTGCTCTTCAAAAGGGGAAAAAAAATTTTTTTTTGCCTTTATGTCAATTAAAGTGTGTTTGGTCAACAATGTACCTTGCTCCATTTCTCTCTCCAGTTTGCAGTGCAGTCTGACCACCACCGCATGGTTTTCTCCATCTGAGCTGCCCTGGCCCGTGCTTCCTCTAGCTCTCGCAGCCTGAGCTCTTCTCTGCTCTCCCAATCTGCTCCAGCAGCCTCACCAATGATGCCCAAGGCTCCCAGGACTCCTAGCCCAGGTGAAAGCAGCAGTGGAGGACTGGAGCTGGGGGTTTCTCCATTCGGACTTGGGGTTTGGGCAACACTTTCGGGCGAACGAATGCCCCTGTCAGACTCCATACCCAGGCTGCACAAAAGAGCACCTACTGTCGTCTTGCTTCCCTCGGACAGATGTGGAGAATGATTCATGGTCAGGGTTTTAAGAGGAAAGGAAGAGGTATGGTAGGTTTGTTGATTGTGAAGCGCAACATAAAGAAGTCCTCATCCTCTTGGGTCACTCATGAACCTAAACACAAAAACACAGCAATTTAGGAGGAACATTAGTTGACTTCTCCTGCAACATACTACTGTAAACAAAAAGCAGAAAAGCGGAAAAGCAGATCACTATTTGCTTTGCATGAGTCCATTTTAAATCCTATCAACACTCAGTGTAAAATGTTGTTAAATTTATTCTGTACATATATCTAGTTTTGAGGGTGCATGTAATGTGAGTTATTTTGAAAATGGTCCACAAGCAATGACGCAAGCGCACAAAGCTAAATTCAAATTCTGCTCATTTGTTTATGAATAAATGTTTCTTATTCAAATCACACACACCTTGTTTTCCCCCTTTCCTTCCTTGGGGCATGGCAAAGATTGTTAAAGCCAAAATCCTACTTTGCCCCAAATCTTGAGCATGATGGTCAAAAAATGGTGTCATCGTCACAAATTCTCCTTAGTCGCTGAAATTGATTATAAGGATTTTTTTTGCAACCATGGGGGGGTGGTTACTATCAGCTCTCAAGATTGCATTGTCCAGTCAATAGGTTTTCTATAGATTGTAGTATGAATATCTTCTTTATCATCTTTATAGATTTTTAAATCAAGAAATGTGATTTCTGTCACAGAAAATTCTAGGCTAAGATTAAGATTTGTGTTTATATTATTTAAATAGCTCTGAAATTGAATCAATTCCTCTTCTGACCCAGACCAAAATAGCAGCACATCATCTATACGACGTCCCCACCATATTATTTGATCAAGAAATACATTTGAATTAGAATAAACCATTTTATTCCCAAAAACCCATGTATAAATTAGCATAGGGGTGTTAGAAAAAATCGATTTGGCAATATATTGCGATATTACAGTGCGCAATTCTCGAATCGATTTGATATGCGGCCGAATAGATTTTTAAACATCAATTTTTTATGGCAATATTCAACAAAACGGCTTACGTGGGGTTAGGATTCACACATTAAGCATGGAAAAATGTTATATTAATGGAACATTAAGCCTTAATATTTTATTTCAGTGTTGTTCAGACATGAAACAGACTGCAACCTGCTTGTTAAATGCAGTGGCTTAGTTATAAGTTTGAATTTTCCGATAAATAAATACATTTTCATACAAATCTTACAGTGTACATGTACAAGTTTACTGATTAGTAATTTCTAAATTTGAGTAAAAAAAAAAATCTCAATAATTAATTTATAGATTCGTATCGGGATTAATCGGTATCGGATCGAATCGTGACCTGTGAATCTTGATACGAATCGAATCGGCAGGTACTAGGCAATTCACGCCCCTAAATTAGCATAATTGGGTACAAAGCAAGCTCCCATTGCTGTACCTTTCTGTTGTTTGTACATTTGGTTGAGAAATAGGAAAACATTGTTATATAAAGTCCACTTTGTTAGTTCCATGATGAATCCAGAAGGTGGCAATTGTTTGGGGGATCTCCTTTCCCTCATGCATTAGAAACCTCTTGTTTAATTTTGATTTGTTGGTGTTGTCTGTATAGCCGTTCAATCTCTAGTTTCACTCTTCTACCACAAGGTTTTGTGTCTGTAGTGTTAATTTCATCAACGAAAATTAAACAAAAATAATTTTGTCGCACATTTTCCATCGGACTAAAACTAGACTATGTTAGACTAAAACCCTCATTAATAAACAACAACTAGGACTAAATCAGTATGCATTTTCGTCAACTAATGAAGACGAGACGAAAATGTACTCCACTTAATAAAAACAGGACTAAACTCTATGGACATTTTAGTTCTTGAACAAAAACGATACGAATAGTACATGATTTTGTAAAATCTTGTCTCTGCTAATCTGTCACTATGACACTGTCATGTGACACACAGTGACACGCTCCCTTTAAAATCTGCAGCTAGCTAGTGCAACATGCACCAACTCAGGAGGTGGATTCACAGTGAAAGGTTAAAAAAACAAAACGTAAATTATAGCTATAACGTAATATTAATCCAACGGTTATAATTTTCCAAAAATAATGTTTTTCCGACCGCTAATGATGGCTAATTTACTATCTTGTAGCATTGAGCTATAGTAGCCACTAGTTGATATACTGTACTGTAATTGCGTGTGCAGTTGTTTTTCATCAAAAAGATGAAAGAATATTTGAAGTGAAATAGTTTTAGATCCGAAATGTCCAACATAATCTGCTGACAAAAAATATATACAGGGGTAAAATGATTGTCCTGACTAAAACTAGAATAAAATGTTGACAGTTTTTGTCGACTAAAACTACTGTAGACGAAAAAAATTATGTTTTCTTGGACTAAAATGCTACATTTATAGTTGACTAAAACTGAACTAAATACAAACGGGATGAGGTTGACTAACTAACTAAACTGTACTACTGTAAAAGTGAGACCAAATTTTAAAATGGCGGATAAAATTAACACTAGTGTGTACGCATGGGCGGAGCTGTGCGTAAATTTCCGCACGTCTTCACACACAAGCCCAATTAGATAAATCCCATGCTTTGTGTAGGAATGTTCGTACGCGCTTTTTATGCGCACTTCTGTGGCCAAACGTTTTCAGACTGACACAAATAATAATTATCATAATCATTTTCACAAAGTCTACTGCCTCATTTTTTTATGGCAATCTGCACAATTTGTAGTCCAGAATGTTATGAAGACTCAGAATAATCAGATGACTTGTAATTAATTGCTAAGTATCTCTTTTCTACTGTATTAACCGTAATAACTTAAGTGAAGAAGGCTTCAGAGCACCCAAGAAAGTACAGAAAATGCCAGGAACGTTCCCTAAAGTTGATTCAGCTGCGGGATCGGGGCACCACCAATGCAGAGCTTGTTTAGGAATGGCAGCAGACAGGTGTGAGTGCATCTGCACGCACAGTGAAGCGAAGACTTTTGGAGGATGGCCTGTCTAGAAAGGCATCAAAGACGCCACTTCTCTCCAGGAAAAACATCAGGGAGATAATGATATTCTGCTAAAAGCACAAGGACTGGACCCCTGAGGACTGACGTAAAGTCTTTTTCTGTTTGGGGCATCGGGGAAAAAAGCTTGTCCGGTGAAGAAAAGGTGAGCTGTACCATCCGTCCCGTGTCGTGCCAACGGTAAAACTCCCCGAGACCATGTGCGGGATTGCTTCTCAGCCAAAGGACTGGGCTCACTCACAGCCATGAATAAAGAACAGTACAAAAACAACATCTGAGAAGAATTTCTCCCAACCATCCAAGAATAGTTTGGTGAGGAACAATTTATTTTCTAGCATGATGGAGCACCTTGCCATAGGGCAAATGTGATTTTATAGGTTTTGTTTTTTAAATCATGGGTACTGGCATTGAAATACGGTATGCCAATTTTAGAGGAGTTTTATTTTAATATATAACACCAGATTTGGTTGGGACCTTTTTGGTGGAGATTTAGGCTACGTTCACACTGCAGGGCGAGATGGCCAATTCAGATTTTTTGTTAAATCCGAACTTTTTATGTACTGTTCACATTACAAAAACAAATGCGACATCTAATGTGAACGCAACGCGCCCGCGATCCCACTCGCATGCGCAAAGAGCACACGTCGAGTGACGTACACTCAAAACAACGTCACGTTGCAGTGTTCACGGAAGTTGCCCGACCCGCATTTTATTGCCAGCCAAACTGCCAAGGCAAGCGAATTTTATCAGTGTCATATGCAAATTTAGCTGTGCCAACGCACGCTACAGATTGGTGGAGTGGTGGACTCGTTTCGCGGACGTATTAGGAGTTCGATTCATGTGTCTTGTCTGCATGCATTATGCAAATTCAGCTGTGCGAACGCCTGTGTTCCTTTTTTTTTTCCTGAGAGAGCTCAGTATTGTTCATTCGGTAATTTTACCGATTCAAATTTTACCGTGCTCCTGGTTGGTGGACTTTTTTCACGCTCGCTCCTGGTTGGCTGCTGTCCTCGGCTTCCTCATGCGTCAATTTTGAATGTGCTGTTTACAAACAGCAACAGAAATTCGTCTGACTCATTTTTTCATCTCATGTCGCAAGGTTGGAAGAGGTAATAGAAATATTTGGAGGAAATGAGGGGACACTCCTCAACCTTCTCATTTCATTGAGAAGTCTACCAAAGATGACGTTGCGTCATCGCCGTTCGTGATGAACCGTCTGCAGGGCTGAATTTCTACTATCGCCGGAGCAGAAAGGAATTACACATCTCCACCATCTCTTCTCAGATAATATGTTTAGATCATATACATCCTTGCTCCAAAAATACAAAATAAAAAACTGAATTTTTTTACATTATCTGCAAGTAGTTAAAAGTATGATAAAGAAACAAATTCCAACACTTCGGGGTACGCGCAAACCGCCTGTTTTAGCTAAAAATATTACCAAGCTTTCTCCGACAACAACAAAAAACTCTGGAGGCCATCTGGAGGCCTGGGGGCGGCTGGGGCTGGGTTGGGGTGGATGGCGGGGGTGGATGGGAGGCGGGGGGTCGTGGGGGGAGCGGGGGCTGTGGACCGGTGGGGTGCCTGGCGAGCCTGCAGTGCCCCGTCCTGCTGCGTTGGGTTTGGGGCACGGGCCGTGTTGGGGTGGGGGGCGCTCCTGCTCCTGGGTTTGCTCTCCGGCCAGTGGCCCCTGCGGGGCCTGGGGGTTGTCCCTTGGCGCTGCCGTGGCCTGGGGGGCTCTGGATGTTGCGCTTGCTCTGTCCTGGCAGGGGATTGACGGCGCCCCTCTTTGGTGGAGATTTTCATGCATTCCAGATCCACCACACCAGCATCTATCGAAACTCAGACACAATCTGCTTCTTCCTCTGGTCGTTGAATCGGTGGAGGCTGGTGTCTGTGGATCACTCTGCTTCGTCTGTCCTTCCTTCCTTTCCTCAGTCTCTCCTTTGGTCTCTTGAGGTCTCCCTCATTTGTTGGAATTTAGATGTTTCTGGGGTTGGTGAAGGACTCTGGTTGGTGGCCCGGTGGGTGGTGTCTGGTTTCCCTTTCCTTTCTTTTCTTTGGTCCTTCCTTGGGTCTCCTGACGGCCTCACGACTCTGGCTGGATTCTGAAGTGTTCGATTTAGGTGAACGGTATGGGATTTTTTAAATAGGTTTTAGGTGAACTAATGAATACACACTCACACATGCACATACACGTCCACATACAAAATAAAAATTAATAAAAATTAATTAATAAAATAAAATAAAAAAACAGCTTTGTATATATTCACAGACATGTCTCCCTTCCAAGCACTCTCACGCCCGCACACAGCGCAGATCAGGCTTTTGATAATATATGAATTATATGTTAATTATATGCGTGCGGATGAGCGTTCACAGTGCAGACGCATCGCATACATATCCGATTTATATCCACAAATAAAAGAGGCCAAGGTCGGGTGTGAAAAAATCTTAATTGTACTGTTCACACTGCATGAAAAAAATCTGATACTTTTTATTTTTATATTTATATTATATTTTTAATCTTTACTTATTGTTGTTGTTTTTATTGGAGTACAGACATTAAAATATGACGATTTCAGGGGACTTTTAAAACACCATATGTGGATAGGAACGGTTTTGGTCTCATATCATCCAGAATTTAATTTATCTTGTGACACGGAAAGGATTATTTTGATTCTTGTTTATTTTTTTTATTTTTGTTTTGTTTGTTTGTTCAGTTGTTTTTTTTGTAATAAGTCAAGGGGAAGGACAGTGAAATATGCAGATTTCAGGAAACTTATTTACTTAAAAACAACACTAGATTTGCATGGGACCTCGTTGCTTTTCAGCTTCCATCTGACGTCACTCAACTATTATTTGTAGTCTTTTATTTTGATGGTTGCCCTCGCAGTGTGTTGGCTGGGTTTTACCGTAATGCCGCATACGAACAAAATTGGGGCAGCTGCTTTAACTTCGAGTGAAGGCTGGCTTGACCAGTGTAACGTCCCCCCATTTCGAGGTCGAGTCTGCTTGCTGTAGCTTATTGAGTCTTAGTAATATTTGATAAGTCTTTACTTTTCACATTGATCAAAAAATGTCTTTGCGACACGCATGTGGTTTAAACACAGTGTACCAAAATGCTTAACTAAAAAAAAAAAACTCTTCACAATGGCAAAAGTGCCCACGTCCATATCAACAAATGATCAACACTAAATTAAAGACAATCCGGGAGGTGCTTTCGTCGCTTGAATTGAGCAAAATCTCGACCTATTCTTTTCACAACCTGTAGGGCATTTGTACTACGACAGAAAGGGGATAGGTTCAATATGATACTTTTTTTTCATTTAACACCAGTGAGTCTGAAAGCAATTGTCTCATGCAAACATCAACAACGATAACAACAAATATAGTCCACGTACCAATCTTTCTTCTTGATGTGAGTATTTGACTCCGATAAAATGAGCTGGGAATTCTGGGGTTTCTTCTTCCAGTTGCCAAATACTTCGTCCGGTGCTGTTTTTCCTTGAACAATTTTTTTTTTCGTCTCAGACTCACAGGCAGTCGGTGGAAAACGTCGTTGCAGCCAAAGGGAAATGGGCGGGTCTAGATTTGTTTAGTCAACCTTTCAACCAATCAGATTGCAAAACTGTCTACTGAGCCAATTGTAATCGTCTCTTAAAATATAGCGAGGAAACAATTGGTTGGTTTAGCAATGACGTTCAAGTTGAAACGCTTTTACACCGGGAGAATAATTGATTTGTATTTTGATTGATATTGGTTGTTGATTGAGTCTCTTAAAAATTCCAACAACAAGAGAGGTACAAATATTTTTGACACATACTCTAATTTATTTTATTGAAAGTCTTGCAATAATTTATGTATATTTATTTACTAAACTCTTACTATATTCATGTGTAACTTTTGCTTTGTTGGCTGAACTCAAATGCCTGATTGTTTGCATATAATTCTCTTGTTGTTTCTCGTTTGTTGTTGATAAAGGATTTGATTTGTCAAGTTATTATGACCATAAACAAATTAAAAAAATAATAATAATGCTGCATTCGAGGAAGGTAGGAGGTCAGACTTTTCCGATCCGACCAGAAAGAGTGCACTGGAATATCCTATTGAAATGAGAGGTCCGAATTGCAAAGTCGAGAGAGGTTAAAAAAGAAAAGAAAAAAAAGACCCGCGACTTCACCGGCCAGCTTCCATCTGACGTGTCAGTGAAATTTAACATGCTTATATGAAGTTAAGATATTAATTTATTTACATAAATGAAGGAAATTAAATAAGGAAGGAAGGAAGGTTTGTTGGAGGTAAAAATGAATGACTTGTGACTAACCAAAACAAACAAACTAAAAAAACAAACAAACAAATGAATAAACAAACAAAAAACAATTTATCAGAAGCAGATATCTTTGTGGTTTACATTTTTCTGGAATGCTTTGAGGTTGCACTCGCAACTAGTAGAATCCAAGTAGGATAAATCCAACTACCCACCTTGCTCAAATGCAGCATTAGTTCATTATTTTATAAATCTCTACGATTGGCTGGCAACCAGTTCAGGGTGTACCCCGCCAACTTCCCGAAGCCAGCTGGGATAGGCAAAAGCACCCCCCATCCACCCCGCGACCATTGTGAGGACAAGCGGTTAAGAAAATGGATGGATGAATGGATATATAACCCATGACCTTGAGCATGTGGACGCTGCAGTCGTATTGGGTGTGGCAAAGTGAAGCGATTTTGTAAAGACGCCTGCTCCCCTTGGAGATGTATTATCAAGCCACAACTCATACGGAATGAACCATTGCTTTTGATTGTATGATGTCATTCTAACTCTGTACGTCCATCCATCCATTCATCTATCCATTCATCCATTCACTACCACTTATCCGGGATCGGGTCGCGGGGCAGCAGCATTAGCAGAGAAACCCAGATTTCCCTCCTCCCAGCCACTTTGACTTGCATGGGGATCCCAAGGACTTCCCAGGCCAGCCAAGAGACATAGGGTTAATCTCATTCCTCTAATTGCAAATTCCTAGGTCCTTTGTTTACATGATAGCACCTCCCACCAGAAATACCATCGAGGAGGGAGGAGATTGACAAAGAAGAAAGAAAGAAGGTTGAAATGTTATAGGGTAATGAAGAGACAATTGCTCCTCGATGCCGTCTTTCAATGGAGACGTCTTCTAAAGACGATATCACGCCATTGACGCATGTCAGAAATGTCTGCAAGTCAGAATTATTAATATCACTTGTTGGAATTTATTTCTATATTAATATAAACTCAAGTTAATAATCTGACTCCAATTTGTGACCTTACCAAACTATCACCCATCCAACAATAGCGTGCTCGTTCTGCAATAGAAAGGTATCAGGAAGCCGGCATTTTCACACACGAGTGGATTTATTCCTAACACTCAAATCTAATACAAAACAGCTGGGGTCCCGGGTCCCTATCAATACAATTCTATACGTCTCTGTCTCAAGCAGCCGACGTAGTCTCATCCGAGTTGCCCCAGTGAATAGTTATACTACACAGTATTTAAATGACAGAAACAAAGGCATCCTGACATTATTCTATTGGCTACGTGTTTTCTGCAGTTTAACTTTAGCTTGCTTTTCATTGGCCGATCTTCATCCGCAGCGTCACTGGATGGCTTCTCCTGTTTTGTACTTTTCCGCCCCGGTGTAAAACAAATGTGATTTACAACATACTTTGATCTTATCGCGGCTCTGCATCTCCCCTTGCAATTAGCATCCTTTGTTCTGAAACATTCCATTCCTGCAACCCCCATTCACACAAACTCTTAGATTCCTTTACACTCCAAATGTCCACTTTATGCTTTATATTTTTTTAAGTAAGTAAGTAAATAAAGTCAAGCATCACTAATGGGTCTGAATGTCTTGGAATTACAAAAGAAAAAAACATATCTATGTTGTAGTATAGATATCTTGCTTGTGCATTACTTTAAAAATGTGAGAAACTGTGAAGAACCATCAAAAAGTAGCTTCTCATCAAAATATGTATATTCAAACTACAATAATCAAGAAACGACACAAACTTGGATTAGAATTTATTTAAAGTCATGCGCCATTTACAGTGTAGCTGGTACATGACCGTTTTCATACAATCACAATCCGGGATCGATAAGACTTCCGCAGTGAATTCTTCAGAAGTCTCTCGACTTGAGCTAGCCGGTGGAAGTTCCTCGAAGGCGTGTATTTCTGCACTTTCAGCGAATGCTTGATAATGCAAAGCCACACAAAAATACACGGATTGAGGATCGTTTGCACTCACCACGATCGACAGAAATAATCCTGCTTCACTCGGTGCTCAGTCTGTGCATTTTTTCAACGCTTCACATTATCAAGCATTCGCTGAAAGTGTTGAAGCGCACACGAAAAGGTGGGCACTTCCATCAATCATCAATTCCACCATGCCACACCACTGGCTAATACGTTTGCCATATATGTTCGCTTGGGAGGGGCCACTTGGCTCTATGCTATGTCTGCAGCAGAACTGGAAAAAATAAAAAGGACAAGAAAATCGATCTCCATGTTCAATGTCCAAAGGGTTTGTGGTTCCCTTGCTGTCAAGGTCTGTGACTAGAAGGAGTAGGACTTCAAAGCAGCAACAGGTCGTTGTAAAACTCAAATAATTTATATCGATCCATCCATCCATTTTCTTAACTGCTAGTCCTCACAAGGGTCGCGGGGGGCGCTGGAGTCTATCCCAGCTGGCTTCGGGCAGTAGGCGGGGTACACACTGAACTGGTTGCCAGGCAATCGCAGGGCACACAGAGACGAACAACCATCCACACTCACAATCACACCTATGGACAACTTGGAGAGTTCAATTAACCTGACATGCATGTCTTTGGAACGTGGGAGGAAACCGGAGTACCCGGAGAAAACACACGCAAGCACGAGGAGAACATGCAAACTCCACCCAGGAAGGCTGAATACCAATTCCTACCAATTAGGTAGGAGCATAAATTACAAAGTAGAAACAAATCAAGAATTATTGTTAGAAAAAAAAACTCACTGCCACGAACAAGAGAACTGGACTGTCTGTAACCCAAAGAGACATAAACCAGAATTCACACATACATATGGTATGCTGGGGAGTGGGAAGCCTTCAACAAAGAACTAATTACCAATTGCCCGCAGGTGTGCACCTCCATGCTCAGCTGCCCCACCTAGTAGGGGCAACTAAAAGATCAATCACCCCATTACTTATGATTTTAAAGAGGATAAGCATTTTCCTCTCCATAGAGACGCTCATTATAAAAGCTTATGTCGCTTCAAGAAGTTAATGCTTTGTCCATAATATATAAAATATCGGGACAATAGTTTTGATATTTTCAGAGATGAATGTGGGCATAAGTCGTCCACATAGATTTTTTTGTGACGATCTGTTGCAGTTTGGCGACATTCAGCAATGCAAGATTTTTTTACGTTTACATTTATAAGCGTTTGAGAGTGTCCTCGGCTCTTGTTATATAGAAATATGTACAACGTTTACAAACATGCCATGCCACATTGCACAATGCCATACAAAAACCTTGCAGATTCACTTTGTAAAGTTTGCACGGCAACATTGATAGAGGTAATTAGCCTAATGGGCTGCGCATGTAAAAATATTTTTAGAAAGGCCGTGATAGGCTGTTGGAGATAAGACTGGCTGGTCTTAATAAAAAAATTAAAAATAATAAAAAAATATACTGTGAAGAAAATTGAATTTTCTTCACAGTATATTTTTAATGTCTAAGTGATAAACAACTCAACATTAATATTTCACAACACAAGAGCTACTATTACACTAATACAGGGGTGGCCAAGCTTGGTCCTCGAGATCCTGTTTTCTGTGTTTCTTTCCACTAACACACCTGATTCATGATCAGGATCGTTATCAGGCTTCTGCAAAGCTTGCTGATGAGCTGATCATTAGATTCAGCTGTGCTGAAGAAGAGAGACATGGAAAACAGGCTGGATAGTGGCTCTCATGGACCGAACTTGGCCACCCCTGCACTAATACATTTGTAGAGCTACATGCCTTAAGAGGAGGGGGTGGGGGCAAAAGCATCTTGATGGGCGGACACGACCCCCAAAGGCCGTCCGTGGTGGTGTGGTGTGGCTCACTTCCAATGTTCATTTTAGGATATTGCTTCTGTGTACTGTTTTGTGGTCTCTCATATAAACAGCTGGGATAGGCTCTAGTATGCCTGTGACCCTAGTGATGATATGTGATTCAGTGAATGGATGGACTTTTTTCTACGTCTACACATGCCTCACAATTTTCATAGGAATAGGACAGTCAAATGTACCCAGACTGTATTTTGTTTAACTGCTGTAGGGGACGATACAGAGACATTTTGTTTTTGTAATTCTGCATGACAATGTTAAGGCCCAATGAGTGTGTAAAGTTTTTTGAGTTCTTGTGAATGTTTAGGGGCCTTCAAAACATGATTTATTTTGCATAATAATAATAATAATAATAATAATAATAATAGTAATAATATATAATAATAATAGATAATAATAATAGATAATAATAATAGATAATAAGAAGGATAATTGATACAAAAATAATATAGGACCTCGCTATGGTCGATCATCGGGCCCTAATAGCGGCACTTCAGAATTACCATGTCGCCTAAATTACAGCCTTTCGGCATCTTCTTGTGGACACATACATTTTCCCCCCCTGTTTATGAGTTTGTTTTTTGTTTGTTTTTGATGAACGAAACTGGTTTCCTTGTGGATATGGCCCGAGATGGTCATATGAGGCTTTTGAGAACTTATTGACGGCCTTGGCTCAAGGTTTGGAGAGGATCGTTCAGTAACCAGAAGGTCAGCTGTTTGATCTCCGCTCTCCCCAAGTCATTTGTCGTTGTGTCCTTGGGCAAGGCACTTGTCAGGTTCATTCAACCTAAAACACTTAATAAACAGACAGGGAAGGAAAACAAGTGATACATATATTCTTATTACTTGCGAGGAGAATGAACAGAGATGTGCAGATCACGTTCTTTGTCTTTTTATTGGGTTGACGTATCACATGGACATTACTGCTCTGAGGGGTTTGGGGAAATACGTAGAAGCAATGTGACAATCATTTAAAGAAATTAGTCACTACACAGGCAACAATGCAAACATTTCAAACATTCCTTAACACTACTTGTCTTGTGATGTGGGCACAGTTCCTGTCTTGAAGCTTCGTGACTGCAGTCGACTCCAACTCGCACAGTTCAAACAGATGTCACATTGTTGAATAAAGTCACAATGTTGAATAAATGCTTTGCAATTAATAAAAGACTAAACATGGCATAATTAAGATACATTTATCCAACAACACTTCACACACATTGCCTCCAGTGCTACTCACACTGGTGTATGGAAGGTGCGAACGTTTGGTGGTGGTCGGAGGGAACGTAGGCACACACTGGCAGCCACGCTTCCGCCAACCTGCCAGGGCAGCTGTGGCTACTTTAAGTAGCTTACTGCCACCACAGTGTGAGCGCATGAATAATGCATCCATTTTATAGTAAAGCGTCTTTAAGTGTCTAGGAAAGCATTATACAAATCCGATGCATTCTTCTTCCGTCCGTCCGTCCGTCTTCTTCCACTTATCCGGGGTCGGGTCACGGGGGCAGCGGCTTTAGCAGGGAAGCCCAGACTTCCCTCTCCCCAGCCACTTCAGCCAGCTCATCCGACGGGACCCCAAGGCGTTCCCAGGACAGCCGAGAGACATAGTCTCTCCAGCGTGTCCTGGGTCGTCCCCGGGGCCTCCTGCCGGTAGGACATGCCCGGAACACCTCCCCAGGGAGGCGTCCAGGAGGCATCCGAACCAGATGTCCGAGCCACCTCAACTGGTTCCTCTCAACGTGGAGGAGCAGCGACTCGACGCTGAGTCCCTCTCGGATGACCGAGCTTCTCACCCTATCTCTAAGGGAGAGCCCGGCTACCCTGCGCAGGAAACTCATTTCGGCCGCTTGTATCCAGGATCTTGTTCTTTCGGTCACGACCCACAGCTCGTGACCATAGGTGAGGGTAGGAACGTAGATCGACTGGTAAATCGAGAGCTTTGCCTTTCGGCTCAGCTCCTTCTTCACCACAACGGACCGATACAGCGTCCGCATCACTGCAGACGCTGCACCGATCCGCCTGTCGATCTCCCGCTCTAACCTACCCTCACTCGTGAACAAGACCCCAAGATACTTGAACTCCTCCACTTGGGGCAGGACCTCCTCCCCGACCCGGAGAGGGCACTCCACCCTTTTCCGACTGAGGACCATGGTCTCGGATTTGGAGGTGCTGATCCTCATCCCAACCGCTTCACACTCGGCTGCGAACCGCTCCAGTGAGAGCTGGAGGTCACGGCTTGATGAAGCCAACAGCACCACATCATCTGCAAAAAGCAGAGATGCAATGCTGAGGCCACCAAACCGGACCCCCTCAACGCCTCGGCTACGCCTAGAAATTCTGTCCATAAAAGTTATGAACAGAATCGGTGACAAAGGGCAACCTTGGCGGAGTCCAACCCTCACCGGAAACAAATTCGACTTACTGCCGGCAATGCGGACCAGACTCTGACATCGGTCGTACAGGGACCGAATAGCCCGTATCAGGGGGCTCGGTAACCCATACTCCCGAAGCACCCCCCACAGAACTCCCCGAGGGACATGGTCAAACGCCTTCTCCAAGTCCACAAAGCACATGTGGACTGGTTGGGCGAATTCCCACGCACCCTCGAGGACCCTGCTAAGGGTGTAGAGCTGGTCCACTGTTCCACGGCCGGAACTAAAACCACACTGCTCCTCCTGGATCCGAGATTCGACCTCCCGATGGACCTTCCTCTCCAGCACCCCTGAATAGACCTTACCTGGGAGGCTGAGGAGTGTGATCCCTCTAAAGTTGGAACACACCCTTCCCCTTCTTAAAAAGGGGAACCACCACCCCGGTCTGCCAATCCAGAGGCACCGTCCCCGATGTCCACGCGATGCTGCAGAGATGTGTCAACCACGACAGCCCCACAACATCCAGAGCCTTTAGGAACTCCGGGCGGATCTCATCCAACCCCGAGGCCCTGCCACCGAGAAGCTTTCCAACCACCTCGGCGACTTCGACCCCAGAGATAGGGGAGCCCACCTCAGAGTCCCCAGACCCTGCTTCCTCAAAGGAAGGCGTGTTGGTGGAATTGAGGAGGTCTTCGAAGTACTCCCCCCACCGGTTCACGACGTCCCGAGTCGAGGTCAACAGCACTCCGTCTCCACTATACACAGTGTTAACGGTGCACTGCTTTCCTCTCCTGAGACGCCGGATGGTGGACCAGAATTTCCTCGAAGCCGTCCGGAAGTCATTTTCCATGGCCTCACTGAACTCCTCCCATGTCCGAGTTTTTGCCTCAGCGACCGCCAAAGCCGCATTCCGCTTGGCCAGCCGGTACCCGTCAGCAGCCTCTGGAGTCCCACAGGCCAAAAAGGCCCGATAGGACTCCTTCTTCAGCTTGACGGCATCCCTTACCGCTGGTGTCCACCAGCGGGTTCGAGGATTGCCGCCACGACAGGCACCAACCACCTTACGGCCACAGCTCCGATCGGACGCCTCAACAATTGAAGCGCGGAACATGGTCCACTCGGACTCAATGTCCCCCGCCTCCCCCGGGACAATGGAGAAGCTCTGCCGGAGATGGGCGTTGAAACTCTTTCTGACAGGGGATTCTGCCAGACGTTCCCAGCAGACCCTCACAGTACGTTTGGGCCTGCCTGGTCGGACCGGCATCTTACCCCGCCATCGGAGCCAACACACCACCAGGTGGTGATCAGTTGACAGCTCCGCCCCTCTCTTAACCCGAGTGTCCAACACATACGGCCGCAAGTCCGATGACACGACTACAAAGTCGATCATCGAACTACGGCCTAGGGTGTCCTGGTGCCAGGTGCACATATGGACACTCTTGTGCTTGAACATGGTGTTCGTTATGGACAGTCCGTGGCGAGCACAGAAGTCCAATAACAAAACACCACTCGGGTTTCGATCAGGGGGGCCATTCCTCCCAATCACGCCCCTCCAGGTCTCACTGTCATTACCCACGTGAGCGTTGAAGTCCCCCAGTAGAACGAGGGAGTCCCCAGGGGGTGCGCTCTCCAGCACACCCTCCAAGGACTCCAGAAAGGGTGGGTACTCTGAGCTGCTGTTCGGTGCATAAGCACAAACAACAGTCATGACCCGTCCCCCCACCCGAAGGCGGAGGGAGGCTACCCTCTCATTCACCGGGGTAAACCCCAACGTACAGGCGGCTAGCTGGGGGGCAATGAGTATGCCCACACCTGCTCTGCGCCTCTCAGCGTGGGCAACTCCAGAGTGGAAGAGGGTCCAGCCCCTCTCGAGAGGATTGGTACCAGAACCCAAGCCGTGTGTGGAGGTGAGTCCGACTATATCTAGTCGGAACTTCTCAGCCTCGCACACCAGCTCGAGCTCCTTCCCTGTCAGAGAGGTGACATTCCATGTCCCCAGAGCTAGCTTCAGTAGCCGGGGGTCAGACCGTGTTGGGTCTGATATTACAGATCCCCTTAGTTACCGACCGTGCACAAAGGAAAAACGAGGCAGAAGCTGTGCTTTGTTTCAATGCAACCGCGGCTGGGGAGAGAAGGGGAGACGTGAGACGTTAACTCACGCTCGGCTCCGTCCGACTCCCTCCCCTCCCCCGGCCACAAGTCGCTTTTATTACAGTTAAGTTTCAGTTTCATTTTCATATAAACATGGTTAAGTTTCTGTTTTCATATGTCATGGAAAAACACAGAACAGTTTGAGCAAGTTGAGCCGCGCCTTAGGCGCCGCCTCTAAACGACAGTTGATAATATAAAAACATAAAAATATATACAGGATATTCTTTAAAATACACATAATGTTAAGACTACTGTTTTAAGCAACTTCACATTCCCTCCTGTTGTGGATTTAAAAGGACATCAGTAAATACTAAAACAATTGAAGTTTTCTCAGTATTACTTCATTAATAGATTCACAACATTTGAACCATTCTCAGGAAATGGCGAAAACCCTTAACTTAAAAATTCCATAACTCCCCCACCGCACGGTGACGAGAACCTCTTGGTCTGAGAATGGAACTGAATTTGAAGTTAGGAAAACACAATAAGATGAGGGTCACACTTTTGTGTTGGTCTCCACAGTGTCAGTGATCTTCCAGGTGATGGTGGAATCGGACATGGCAAAAACTGAATCCCACCCCTCCCCATATTTCATCCCGTCCCACTCTGGTTGAATCCCTGCATACCACTGTGGTGTTGGATATGCGCTTCCAGTCACCAGTGTAGTAGTATCGAAGTACCCCATACTACAGGGAGTGCACCTGCTTCTGAGTCCTTCTAGGGGCACCACAAGATCTACAGTTCCAGGGGCCTGTGGGGAGCAGACGGTGTAGGCGTACTCGAGGGTTTTGGGGTTCAGCCAAGTTGGACACTGTAAACGTGACGCTTCAGGGCCCCAGATTTGCGTTTTTATCTTCGTGGCGCTTGTGGTGATGGTTAGCCACAGGCAAAGTCCAAACAATGTCTGAAAAAGGGTCATCTTCTCCTTTGTTCTTCTTCTTTTTGACAAGAATCAGGGGGTAATCCCTTATCTGAGTTTGGTGACCTTTTTGCAGTGACTCTGGTGGATCCACGTCTCTCTCTCAGCGATTTTGAGAGCGGTGGGTGTGGTCAGGAGAACAACGAATGGGCCGTCCCAGCGTGGGCTCGACCATGTTTTCCTTTTTATCACCTTCACCAACACCAGGTCACCCGGGGTCACCGTCTCCTGTGCAGGGGGAAGAGAGGTAGAGGGCAGATCATTTGCTCTTGACACAGTCCGTTCTTTAAACAAGTCACATAACCATTTAGTCAGTGGATCTGCCTCTCCTGTTTTGTCTGACCATGGCTGATTTTCCCATAAGGGGAGCACAAAGGGTCTGCCTGTTACTGCCTCAAAGGGCGTGATCCCTTGTGGGTTTGGCGTTATTCTCATGTAAGTTTTTACTAGAGATAAACACTCAGGCCATGGTTTTTTGGTTTCTTCCATGGTCTTTTTGAGTCTTAGTTTAATAGTACCGTTGGTCCGTTCAACTAAGCCTGCGCTCTGTGGATGGTATGCACAATGATTTTTTAGGGTGATCCCTAAATGGATGGCCATATTGTCAACGATGGTATTTACAAAATGGCTACCGTTATCACTCCACAAGACTCGTGGAATGCCATGTTCTGGTATTATGTGTTTACAAATAGCTTTAGCTACTGTGAGGGCGTTTGGATGTTTTGAAGGAACAAGTTCAACCCATTTAGTTAGTGAGTCTACTAACACTAAACAGTACTTGTGCTGACCACTTCTGTGTAGTTCAATAAAGTCCATGTGTAAAACTTCAAATGGGTAGGAGCCCACTGGGCATTTCCCTCTCTGTGGTCTTAAGTTTCCCTGAGCATTGTGACGACAACACACCATACATGACCTACAAAAAGTTTTAAAATAGGTTTGTAAGCCCTGTGGTATTGTCATTGTCTGTTCTACCATAGATATCATCCCTCCTGTTGAGACATGGGACTTCCCATGACTCAATGTGGCTACTGCGTGGAACAGACTGCGGGGAATGACTGGTCGGTCTTCTTTGTGGTAGAGGCCTTCTGGGGTGAGTTCAATGTTCATCATTTTCCATAGTGTTTTTTCTTTGTCTGGAGCGTTGTTTTGCATGTCAATTAGTACTTGTTTTGGAATGTTGTTGTGTTGTTGTGTTTCTTTCTGGTTGGCGAGCATGACGATCTTTGTTTTGTCTTGGCCTGCTTGTTTGGCTGCCAAATCTGCTTTTGCATTTCCTACAGAAACGGCGTCTTTTGCTGAGGTGTGAGCTTTGCATTTGCATACTGCTATTTTGGAGGGTAGCAGTACAGCGGCCAAAAGGTCAGTGAGTAATTTGGCGTGTTGAACAGGTTTTCCTGTTGATGTTTTCATTCCTCGTCGAGCCCACATGGCGGCAAAGATGTGCAATGTCGAGTGGGCGTATTGGCTGTCGGTCCAAATTGTTACTGCTTTGTCTTTGAATAATTTACATGCTTCTGTTAGCGCGATGAGTTCTGCTGCTTGTGCTGACAGATTTCCTATTAATCGTCCGCTCTTCAGTGTCTTTTGTTGTGTGACCACAGCATAGCCTGTGTTGGTGTTGCCTAGTTCATCTTTGCTTGAGGAACCATCTACAAACACTGCTTCTCCTTCTTGTAAGGGTGTGTCTAACAAATCTCTTCTTGGTTTGCAGATTTCCTCGGTGGCTTCTGTGCAACTGTGTGGTGTCCCATCTGTCTCCACTGGGAGGAGACTTGCAGGATTGAGAGTGCTGCATCTCTTGATGGTAAGATGGGGTTGGGACAACAGTACAGCTGTTAGGCCAAGATGTCTTGCTGGTGAGAGAAATGACATCTTTGTTTGAGTCAAAAGAACATCTACTGAGTGTGTTACTAGTAGAGTGGTGGGATGGAACAACACCAATTCGGCGGATGCTTGGACAGCCATTGCTGCGGCACACACTGCTTGGACACACTGGGGCAGGGCTCTGGCGACAGCATCAAGTTTCTTTGAGTAGTAGGCCACTGGTCGCATTTGTGTACCATGTTGTTGGAGTAGGACGGATGTCATGAATCCGTCTTTGCAGTCCACTGTTTGGGTGAACAGTTTCTTGTAGTCGGGTAGGCCCAAGGGGCCTGTGCTTGTGATGGTCTGTTTTATCTGATTGAACTTCTCATTAGCTTCTTTCGTCCATGTGATGGGATCGGCCAGGGCGATGTCTTCTTGGTAAATTAAATCCACCAGTGGTTGCGTTATTTCGGCGAAGTCCAGAACCCATAGACGGCAAAAGTTCACTAGGCCTAGGAAGGCCATCATCTGTCTTTTGGTCTTTGGTTTGGGGGCATCAAGGATAGCTTGTTTCCGATCAGAGGTTAGTTTTCTTCCTTCTGCCGATATGATGTGACCTAAGAAAACTACTTCGGTCTGAGTCCACTGTAGTTTGGTCAGTGAGGCTTTGTTTCCTGTCTTTGCCAGGTGTTGACACAGTTTCACTGCTTCTTCTTGATTTTCTTCTTTGGTTGGACTGGCGATGAGAATGTCATCTACGTAAATCAAGATTTGAGTGGTTTCACTGTGTTCATGGAGGCTCAGACAGTTGTTGATTTCTTGAGAGAAAATGGTGGGGCTCTCTGCATAGCCTTGGGGTAGTCTCGTATAGGTGTACTTCTTTTGATTAAAGGTGAAACCAAACCAATGACGGGCAGACTCGTGCAATGGGATGGAAAAGAAGACGTTGCTTAGATCAATTACTGTGAACCATTTCTGTTGTGGCTTCAGCGCATTGAGTAGAGTGTGGGGGTCGGGGACGCAGGGGGCTCTCTGTTTTACTGCCTGATTTACGGCTCTTAAGTCGTGGACCATTCGCCAGGTCGTGGTGTCTGCTTTCTTTACTGGAAAGATTGGAGTGTTACAAGTTACCTTGGGGGCTTCTATGAGCACTCCAGCTTTTACCATGTTCATGATTACTGGTGTGATTCCTTCTTTGGCATCAGGTTTGAGTGGGTATTGATTGATTCGTGGGCGATAGTTTGTTCTTGGTTCAATTGTTACTTCTGTGGCTGTGGTCATTAGGCCCACATCGGTTTTTGACGCTGACCACAGCTGAGGTGGTATTTGATCCATGACGTCTTTTAGTGCCAGGATCGTGGTTTCCTCCGGATGTCATGTACTTAGGTGGGTGCTGGGGACAAATGTTGTCACCCAGTTTAGTTTTTTCCTCCAGACCACGTTTCCTGATGACATGATGCGTTTAAATCTTCCATCTTGACATGGAGTCCACGGGAGTCGTTGTTCGGACCATGTTACATCTCTTATTTTTGATCCTATGTCTTTCCATCTCCAGCCTGTTGGTTTTGCCAGTGAAATGTGGAAGGGAATGCCAAAGCCTTCATATGTGGTTAATGCATATATGTAATCTGGAAAGATTACTGTGGCTGCCATCCATCCTGCCTGTTCGTCCCAAATTAGGTCCTTTATTTGGGCCCGCATGGTTGTCAATCGGGACCATTGATCAAAGAAGTCTCTGTCCTCTCTGTTCGGGGCGAAGCGGATGGTGGAGTGAAGTGGGTACGTGGTTTGGGGCACCCAATTTGAATTTGGTAGGATTTGTTCTGGCATCTGTTGCAGATTGTTTGTTACTGATGTTGGACCTTTTTGGATCGGATCCAGACTGTAGAATGGGCGTGGTTTGTCTTTTCCTTCTAGTACTAACATCTGCATTGGTGTTTCTTGTCCTCTTTTTGTCACGACCATGCTAGAGCCTTCGACCATTAATACAAGGCTCATGGTTTTTATCAAATCTCGTCCGATGAGGTTTTCAGGACAACGAGGCACGTAAACGAAAGTTTGATCTGGGTATTCTGTTCCGTCTTCATCAATAATGGTCAGTGGTTCGGTAAAGTAATGGATGGCTGGTCTACCTCCCACTCCTATGACCATTATTGTGCTTTTTGACAATTTGACACCTGTTGGTAGATCAGTGATCACGGAGGATTGTGCTCCTGAATCCACAATGAATTTCAATGTTGTAGTAAATGGCCCTAAGCCTAGTTTTCTTACTGTTGGGTCAATAGAGGACATCTGGCTAAACAGGACTGTCAGGTCAAGCACCTCGACGATCGTTCTGGTGTCATCAGGGTTTTCATCACATGACCTTTCCTGCTCGCGTCATTCGGTTGGATCCCAGTGGTCAGATTTTGGGGTCTCAATTTTTTGTTTGGAGCGGCAATCTCGGGCGAAGTGGCCGTACTTGCCACAATTGTAGCACACATCCTGTCTGGTGGCTGGTCGGCCTCTTCCTCTTCCGCGTCCACGTCCTCTACCCCGATTGGGTTGGTTTTGGTAGTAAATTGGTCCAGAAGGTGGAGGAGAGGCATGTTGAAAAAATGTGTGCATGGCATTGAAGACTGATGATTGCGCTTTTTGTCTTTTTAGGTCTTCAGCGTGTGAGGCCCAAGCTACGAGATCATTCACCGGGGCAGTTCTCCAGGTGTGGTAATGTTTCTTGATAAAATTGACTGTACCGTCCACTAGTCCATCCAGGAATGTTGCCCGCAGTAATGTTTGGTATGTGCTTTGTGCCTCAGTGCTTTCTTCGATGCCACCATGTAGTTTCAGTACGTCTTGGAGGCGGTCCACATATTTTTGTGCGCTTTCTTCAGGTTCTTGGCGGCATTGGCGGACTTTAGTTAAATCAGGTGGTTTCTTGAACACTGCGATGGCTCTTTCTAAAAGAGTATTTAGGGCGTTGTCTAGTTCTTGGCCTGGTTGGTAGACCTGGCCTCGTTGGTTGGCTGGAGCAAAGGCTCCTTGGAATCTTCCGACTCGATGTCCTGCGGTCAGACGTAGGACGCTTAGTAATTCATTGCCATTGAGGTGATAGGATCCATGTAGTTCTCTAATTGCAGCTGCCCATTTTTCAACGTTATCTTCAATGGGAGGAACTGATGCGCATGCGGCTACTTTTTCTTCTTCAGTCCATGGGCGATAGAGCAGCAAGGTCTGTGGATGGGCGGGTTGGCCAGGGTTTGGCATTCCATAAGCTGGGTTGGCTACAGCTACCATGGGATATGCTGCCACCTGCTGGATGTCTGGGTATAATTTTGTTGTTGCAGCCAGGACGTCTGCTGTTGGTTTGTTTGATCTTGTACGGCTTCCAATAGGAGGGGAGGCTCCGTCCCCAAAACTCGTGGAGGTGGAGTTTGGGGAGGAGGTAGACGGGGTAGGCGGTTCCCGCTGTTGGTTGACGTTTACTTCCTCTTCTGGATCATTTTGCTGTTGCACTTCAGCTGGTGCATTTCCGTTGTCTCTTCGTCTGGCGCCTGTTTCTTCCGTTGGTCTTATCTTCATCTGGTACATTTTTCTTTCTGTCTTTTCCTTTTTTCTTTTCTCACTTTCCAAAATGCTTTCTGCCCTCATTTTACACTGTTTTATCCACACTTCAACAGCACGTAGTTGTGCTTCCAATTTTTCTACATTCTTTCCCTTTTTAATCTTCTTTGCTCTTTTCTCCACTAAACTTTTCTTAACTTCCTCTTTGTTCCTGACATCTCTCAAAGACGGGTTAAAATCATACTTGGTCACCCAGGATTCCAGATACTTGCACGCATTAGCGTCAAAGCTTGCAATAAACTTAACATCCTGGTGTTGTTCTATTTCTTTTCTCAATGACTGGCCCATTGTTTCTACTCCGGAGCGGGCAGCAGTTACTCCCTTTCCTTATCACACACACACACACACACACACACACACACACACACACACACACACACACACACACACACACACTCACTCACTCACTCTTTTCTGTGGTGCACCATTTTCTAATTTAAAACCATGTTTTGTGTTTTAGGCGATTATTTTTAATCGCAGTCAGTTCTGTTCTGACCTGATAAATCTTAGTTATATTGAACACAGATATTTTGGTAAACAATGAGTGGGGAGGTGTAAATTATTACGTATTTACGGCAACGTTTAATTTCCTCTACCCGGGCACCCGAAAACTACACTTTTATTTAACAAGTTAAAAACTAGTCAATAAAAGTATTATGGATCTCATCTAATAAAACCGTGATCCCTTTGATGCCCGGATCATATATACCATGGGTTTTTCTATCTTCACGGGCCAACGCCCAAGCGCTTTGCTTTTACTCCCCACTTTTCTATTTTATGTTACTTCTACAGTATATTTAGTGTTCCTTTTTCAAACTTTTGTGTAAATCGTGATAATTAAACAGCATAATACCTGTTAGTCCTCGGTGCCGGTCTGGTTCGCAGGACCCGGTGTCCGGGCGAACGGCCGGGGCCGGAGTGGGGAGACCCGTCCCGCAAGGGGAGACGCTGTCGACAGATTCTCGGTGTCCTCGGTTCGGCGGCGGTCGTCCGTCCAGATGCAGGTCCCGGGTTTCGGCACCAGTTAAATGTTGGGTCTGATATTACAGATCCCCTTAGTTACCGACCGTGCACAAAGGAAAAACGAGGCAGAAGCTGTGCTTTGTTTCAATGCAACCGCGGCTGGGGAGAGAAGGGGAGACGTGAGACGTTAACTCACGCTCGGCTCCGTCCGACTCCCTCCCCTCCCCCGGCCACAAGTCGCTTTTATTACAGTTAAGTTTCAGTTTCATTTTCATATAAACATGGTTAAGTTTCTGTTTTCATATGTCATGGAAAAACACAGAACAGTTTGAGCAAGTTGAGCCGCGCCTTAGGCGCCGCCTCTAAACGACAGTTGATAATATAAAAACATAAAAATATATACAGGATATTCTTTAAAATACACATAATGTTAAGACTACTGTTTTAAGCAACTTCACAGACCGCCAAGGCCCCCGCCTTTGGCTGCCACCCAACTCACTGCGCACCCGACCCCTTTGGCCCCTTCCACCGGTGGTGAGCCCATGGGAAGGGGGACCCATGTTGGCTTTTCGGGCTGTGCCCGGCCGGTCCCCATGGGTATAGGCCCGGCCACCAGACGCTCGCCTTCGAGCCCCACCTCCAGGCCTAGCTCCAGAGGGGAGCCCCGGTGACCCGCGTCCGGGCAAGGGAAACGAAGATCCAAGGTTTGTGTTCGTCATTGGGGTCGTTTGAGCCATGCTTTGTCTGGTCCCTCACCTAGGACCTGTTTGCCTTGGGTGGCCCTACCAGGGGCATGAAGCCCCGGACAACATAGCTCCCAGGCTCATTGGGACACGCAAACCCCTCCACCACGATAAGGTGATGACTCACGGAGGGGTGCATTCTTCTTATTATTATTATTTTTGCTTGAGCAGCAACCACTGCGAGGCCCCGCTATTGCTTTTGTCTGTCTTTTTTTTTCTTTCTCTTTATCTCTTGGTATAAATTATTATAGGAACTTATATAGCTATATGGAGCTTTGACGCTTCAGTGAAAGCAACATTAGCGACATCTAGTGGGGGAAGGACGTCAAAGTACCCTATATCACTAGTGAAGCCCAATACAGTACTCACTCTTATCGTTTTCACTTTCTGCAATAAAAGTAAAATAAATATGTTTGTGTTATTTTTAAATAGACAAACTTGCCATAAAATGTTTGTTTTTTCATAAGTAAATATGTTGGACATCGTTATAATGGGAGTAGGCCTATAATGTGAAAAGAAATAACAAAATGACAAAGGTATATATTTACTTCACGCTCAGAATTTTATTTCTTTATTTCTGGCTTTTGCAAATCTGTTCAGATGGCACTGAAGAAGGGAAGGAAATGGAAGACAAGACAAGACGCGGGAAGATGTGTTTACATTGCAAGACACAAACCTGCGGTCCTAGCAATTTGATTGATGGTAAATGCAGCAAACAAAAAGCAGCCTGTAAAAATAATATTGTGTTGGTATAGATTAGAAGATATTTATCACATATCCTGGTTAAAGCAACACACCCTTTACTTCTTATTTACTAATTGTACTGTTTTAAAAGAGAAAAATATGATTTAAATAGGAATTTAAACACATTTAAACGATCCGATCAAGTGATCAAGCAACATAATGTTATTTAACCATTATTGTGAAAGCCATAAACGGACGTAGTACTTGTTTCCTTTTTTCTCCCGGCGCTAGCTTGATAACAGTTACGCCACCGGCACCACATTGAAACAGGTAAATACCCCAGATATTTGATAAACGTTTTTTTTTTCATTTACATTTGGACGATCTAACAGCTAACACCGTTTTGTCACCCACTTTGAGTTAGAATTAGTTGCTGTTGAAGTGACCGTTACACGTGATATTTACCGAAGTTCACTTCTGGAGTTAGCTGTTAGCATAGGATTGGCACCGCTAACAAAAGCTAACCCACGATAAGATCAGGTTGAATACCGATTTAAGAACACATCTGTTAATTAACCAGTGAGGTGCCGTCAAATAAGATATCGATGTCAGGCCAGAGTGCGATGGAACTCTTTTATTTTTTATCGGAGTGGATATGAATAAGATACGATTGGTTGGTGTTCGTCTAGCTAACAAGACTTTTACATTCCTCGTGTGCTAACACCGTCACACCAGAGTCCCTATATGATTTTCAAAACGTCAGTAAATTAAAACAAATCTAGTTCTTGTGAGCACATTCAGAAACATTTTTAGCTCCGAAAAAAGGTTCATTTCTTCTACGAAGTCGATATTTTGCTGTGACCGGCAATTCTCATGTAAGCGCTATTTTACCGTGAACCGCGCGAAAACTACGAGTACGTATTTTGCGCCAATGAATGAAACTAGCTGGTGAAGTATTGGTTAGAGCGGTTGCCCTGAAAGTGCGATGTCAGGGGTCGAAACCCGCTCTGTATAGTTTTTCCTACGAACTCGTGAGTTGTAAACGAGTCGTTTTGCTTCACATGTTTATTGAAGAATTGGGCGGTTATTGACGTTTCCAGAAATAAGTAGTAAACGCGATTGATGCATTTGAAAAGACACAAAGTACTGCCTTTCTGAGGGTTGACAGAAAACAAAAAGTTTGAACATCGCTAGCCAGTCTGGTGCCCGGTGTTTATTACTTTGGCTGCTAAATGCTATCTTGGTTGACAGTTCAACAGATGTAAGCATAACACTCACCAGATATCCCAACTTTCTTGCTCACCATTCTCCACGCCTGCGGCTCCTTTTTGACTGGGTGCTGCTCACAGACCGCAATGATTTTGTTCAACATTGTTTTTATTTCACTAAGCTGTTTGTGGCATAGTAAGAGAAGTTAACTCCACAACGTCCGAAACTCGTTGCAAGACGCGAACTTTACGACTGATGTGTTGCTCTACTCGAACGTAATGGGCATAATATGTTAATTTTGGCTGTAAACTGCGATGGGAAACTGCATATTTCGTCCCTTGGCACACGGCCGCTGGGGACATGCAGTGAGGTGACTACCATTTATTGGGGGGTAGGTGGTCTGCACGCTTAGCCTGGTGGGTAGGGGGAATCAAGGAAAGCCCACCAGTAATAAAACGCTGGGGGTAACTTTGTATCCTAATATTTGTGTATTACAGTGTTCCCTTCCCTCGTTTATTGTGGGGTTACGTTCTAAAAACTACCTGCAATAAGTGAAATCCGCAAAGTGAAGTTTGACCCTTTTTTTCCTTTCAATTTTTTGGGGAGGGCTGGCGGCGGTTACGCCTCTAATGTAATTATAAGCCACCCCATATAGTTCCTATTCTTCTCAACACCTTCTACACTTAATAAATTTGATCCCAAGATTACACCGTGTGCGTAACGGCTCCGCTCCGTCTTGACTGCGTGCTCCAGACACGTCAATTTTATGGACAAAATTCACCGGCTGCACGCAGCTCCGTCGCAGACAACTTCCCGCCGAATCTCGTGTGATCGTGCGCGATAATGTGGCATTACAAACAATGACAAACACAAAGAAAGTGTGCTCAATAGAGAAGCAGAAAGAGAGGTGGACTTTGATTGAACCGCACCGTCCACTCCCACAGCTTCTGCTATGATGTTTCATGCGCATCCATTTTTAGGTTGTCCAAATAAAAAAAGATGTGCCGTGTCATATAATCCACCTCCATTATAAATCTCTCTTTGTCCATTTTTGCTGCAGTGAATTAAGCGTTAAGGATTATGACGTTTTGCTGACATGATTGCGAAATAGGATCTGGTGTGTGTTTTATTCTGAAAAGTAACCGGAATTTTTATTTTGAAAGGAACGGGGATTTGGGGGCATGAGCTGTTATAGTCATGTCTCGTTTTTTGTGACACAATTGTCAACCAATCAACCAACCAAACAAAGATCAGATTTTTTGTTAAATCCGATCTTTTTATCTACTGCTCACATTACAAAAACGAATGCGACATCTAATGTGAATGCAACGCGCCCATGATGCGACTCACATGCGCAAAGAGCACACGTCGAGTGACGTACACCCAAAACAACGTCACGTTGTAGTGTTCACGGAATTAACCAGACTTGCAATGCAAGCGACCTTCAGTGCCGAATGCAAATTTAGCTGTGCCAACGCGCTCTACTGATTGGTAGGCTGGTGGACTCCTTTCGCGGACGTGTTAGGAGTTGGATTCATGTGACTTGTCTGCATGAATTATACAAATTAAGATGCGCAAACGCCAGGTCCCGATTGGTGGACTGTTTTCATGCTCGCTCATGTTTGGCTGCTTTCCTCGGCTTCCTCGAGCTTCAGTGTTTGCAATCAGAGCAGAAACCCATCAAACTCATTTTTTTTTCATCTCATAACGCCAGAGTAGCAAGGTTGGAAGAGGTAAAAATATTTTTGGGAAATGAGGGGAGACTCCTCTAGCTACATTTCATTGAAGATGACGTCGCGTCATTGACGTGTGTGATGAACTGTCTGCAGGGCTGAATTTCTAGTGTCGCCACAAATGTCAACTTTATGCTTCATGTTTCAAGTGTGATTTAAATTAAAAACAAATAAAAAGTTAACACTGTTATTCAAAACAGCTTTGTATATTCACAGAGGTGTCTATAGTCTACCTTCCAAGCACCCTCTCCTGCCTGTGCAGAGCGCATATCAGGCTTTTGATGGCGTTTGAATCGGATGCGTGTGGATGAGCGTTCACCATGCAGATGCATCGCATACATATCCGATTTATATCCACATACAAAAGAGGCTCAGGTCTGGTGTGAAAAAATCGAAATTGTACCGTTCACACTGCATGAAAAAAATCAGATATCGGAATTGAGCTGCAGTGTGAACGCAGTCTTAGAAGGAAGAAAAACAGCAAGAAAACCAACAAGATAGCGAGGGAAACCTGCAATACCTAAAGCTATGGTCACAAATGACAATCCGTTATGGTCACAGACGGAAATCCTCGAAACAGCGAGGTCACAAAGGGTGAACCGCGATATAGCAAGGGAACACGGTATTGCCAAATTGGGTTTCTGACTGTGCTGCTTAGTTTTTTATTTAATATCTTCCTTTTGAGTAGCATTTATCTCTTACAAGCCTTGTTCCCTTTGTCTATCTAGGTTGACCTAATGGAGACAGCAGAAGTTTGTCAGATTGATGTGGCGACCAGAAGAATTGTGGAGGGAAATGACTCACCAACTGAACAAGACAGCCATTTTGAGGTACTGGCAAAAGCATTATTTCAGGGGGTTGCAAATAATTTTCCATAGGGGAAACTGGAATGGTTGTTAAGGGCCGGTTGTCATGCTTACCACAACTGTCTTCCATAGATCTTTTGTCACAGCCCTCATAGGACCACGCTGGATGGCAAAAGAACCACTTGCCTCTTATGAAACCATTGATAGTACCAACTCGTACGGCATATAGTCCTGTATCTAATCGATTATCTTCTAAAATATATCCTGCTGTGCGGCTGGTTGTACAAATAGACAAGGGTGTAAACCAAACAGCTTTTTATTGCATACCTACTAATGAAGATAAAAGATGTCAATGAGTAGCAATAATCAATCAAAAGGACTCCTGGCAGCCCTCAAAGTATTCGCGGATTTGCAGCGATAATTTTTTACAAGGTTAGTAGGTCAATGTTCATATAATTTGACTTCAAACATGCACTAGCTAGATAGTTAGCCTCCACTCAAACTGCACACACAGCTTGGTTTTTAAGTGTACCTTCTTCAAAAACTAGGGGTGTTAGAAAAAATCGATTCGACAATATATCGCCATATTACAGCGCGCAATTCTCGAATCGATTCGGTATGCGGCTGAATCGATTTTTAAACATACATTTTTTATGGAAATATTCAACAAAACGTCTTAATTAAGGTTAGGATTCACTCATTAAGCATGGAAGAATGTTATATTAATGGAAGATTAAGCCTTAATATTTTATTTCAGTGCTGTTCAGACATGAAACAGACTGCAACCTGTTTGTTAAATGCAGTGGCTCTGCCTGAATTTTCAGATAAATACATTTTCATACAAATCTTACAGTGTACATGTACAAGTTTACTGATTAGTATTTTCTAAATTTGAGTAAAAAATCACAATAATCAATTTATAGATTTGTATTGGGATTAATCGGTAGCGAATTGTGATACGAATCGAATCGCCAGATACTAGGCAATTCACCCCCCTATTCAAAACTATTAAGTGCATTTGGGTGTTTAATAGTGGGGGATTAGGTATTCGTGCTTGGAGTTTTTAACTCTACATCTCAATATAGAACGGAATGTGTAAAAATACCCAGCCAGCGACAACCTTTTAAACCAGCTCCGCTGTAAGGAAGATACGGCATGAACTACATGATGATATAGGTCGTGCGGTGTGAATTCTGGCAAAGTCGTCGATTTGATAAACTCTGTAAAAACAGCAGGCGACAGAAGGTAAGGGTCAGTTTCCAAATTACCGATCTTATGTAAATGTCAGGCTCTATGAGCCCCGACAAAATATGCCACTTAGACCGACAGGCGAACTTCATTTGAAGTAGTAGATTCCATGACTCGATGGACAATAATAACTTTTAACTAGAAAAATTCCCGCGGAAATTTTGAATGGGACTGCTGACTCTTGTAAATGAGCTGAACAGTTTAAAATTTAAACCACTGGAATCGCTCAAGAAATGTGGAATTGCTGACTCTTGCAAGGTGGAAACACGCATGTATGTAGTACTTGTAGACATAGTAGTAGTAGTATAGTAGTAAGTAGTAAGCAAGTACAAACAGAAGTAGTAGTATTAGTAGTACTTGTAGTAATTTTAGTAGTAGTCAATTGGCTAAGATGGCCGCCGACCCGGGTGGGCGAGGGGGAGAGAGTCCTTGCCGTACCTAATTAATTGGCCAAGATGCCCTTGGTGGGCAGAAAGGCGGTAATCCAGGGTGTACCTAATTAATTAGCTAAAATGGCCGCCGCCCTGGCGAGCGGAGTGGCGAGAATCCTGGGCGTACCTAATAAATTGGCCAAGATGGCCGCCGACCCGGGTGGGCAAAGGGGAGAGTCCTTGCCGTACCTAATTAATTGGCCAAGATGGCCGCCGCCCTGGGTGGGCAGAGTGGGGATAAATTAGGTACACACCTAATTAATTGGCTAAAATGGCCGCCGCCCTGGGCGAGCGGAGTGGCGGGAATCCTGGGCGTACCTAATAAATTGGCCAAGATGGCCGCCGCCCTGAGCGAGCGTAGTGGCAAGAATCCTGGGTGTACCTAATTAATTGGCCAAGATGGCCGCCGCCCTGGGCGAACGTAGTGGCGAGAATTCTGGGTGTACCTAATTAATTGGCCAAGATGGCCGCCGCCCTGGGCGAGCGTAGTGGCGAGAATCCTGGGTGTACCTAATTAATTGGCCAAGATGGCCGCCGCCCTGGGCGAGCGGAGTGGCAAGAATCCTGGGCGTACCTAATCAATTGGCCAAGATGGCCGCCCCCCTGGGTGGGCAGAGTGGCGATAATCCAGGGTGTACCTAATCAATTGCCAATCCATTGCATTTAATAGAAAAAATAAAAATAATAATAATAATGTGTTATTTTGGAAAATGTATTTTAAAAAATGGAAATGAGCTGAACAGTTTAAAATTCAAACGATTGAAATCGGTCAAGAAATGTGGAAGTTAGGCATAATCACCATAAAGTAAAAGTATCTTACTGTCTCTTTAAGAAACATGCACATTGACGCACACGCATTGGACTAACACGTTGGAGAGACGTCACGCACCAAGCCTCTCACGACTTAACGGTTCAAGATGCTTAAGGTGAAAATAAAGGTACTAAATGACACCTTAGCCAAATAAAAGTTAGTTTGTCTGAAAGAAGACACTCGTGACTACAAAATGTGAGAATTTGATGTCTAGTGAGCAAAGATTGTGGCCATGGTGACGAGTTGAAGTGACGTCACGCACCCACATTGCATTGAGATTGAATGAGAGACGCACACCTCAAAGAAGAGCCTCTCACGACTTAACGGTTGAATGGCTCGTTAGAACGGCAAGGGTTTGGGGAACACGAGCATGTTCTCATTTTCTTAATCGGATAAAAAATGACCAAATGAGAGCAGGTTGAAAACTTATGATTTATCAGAAATGGAGAGAGGAAGGCGCCTGAAATTAACATGGCAGAGATAGGCGAGTTGGTCCGACTTGTCCGAGCTTAAAGGAAAAATAAAGGTACTAAATGACACCTTAGCCAAATAAAAGTTAGTTTGTCTGAAAGAAGACACTCGTGACTACAAAATGTGAGAATTTGACGTCTAGTGACAAAAGATTGTGGCCATGGTGACGAGTTGAAGTGAAATTTTTTCAAATACATTATTTGGTTCCCGGCACTGGATGGCTAATTAGCCAACAGAGTGTGTGAGAAAGCTAATTCAGCCACTGTCTTTGAACCCGCACAGGGGGGGGGATCTTTCATTCCTTAAAAAAGATTTCGACACTGAACTAAAGATGGGAAAAATTCCTACAAAATGAGCTAAAATTCGTATCGGTCGGACAACGTATGCGCGCGCAGCGTGTCTTGGAAAAAGGTGCTTGATGTGTGATCTTCTCTTCCCTTTTCCCATTCATTCCCAATGGGGAGTTAATTTGGGAGTTTTTTGGGAATAGCGTCGCCATGGTAACTGGGAATTCTTAGAAAAATAATAGCGCAGCGAGTCAGATCGAGCCGCATCGTTTGATACCTCATTTGTGCTGGTGCGATGTACGGTGCGGGCCGCATTTTAGCGGAAAAATCGCTGGAATAATAAAAAATAAAAAAATAAATAAACCACTGTCCTAGGTAGAATAACAATATGTGCCTGCTTGCTCCGCGCGGTCGAAGCTGCTGCTCCGCAAGCAGTCCCATAATTAGTAAAATAACAGTCGCTAAATCCCTAAGTCGCTCCGCGTCCTGTCCACTTTAATTCAACAGTCATTTCCTTTTGCCGTCCGCCATGGGGCAGTCACATGATCATGTGATGTTGGTGAAAAAACGCTTTTGTCCATATGGTGCCGCCATAATCAACATAAACTAAAAGTTCCTTATGGTTGCTTTAAATTCTTATATAAACTCTGTCCGTTCCGAGAACTGTCTGTAGAAAAAAAATTGTGCCTGTTACGTTGTTGAATTCTACTGTCTGCGTGCTGAAAAACGTCCACACCAAAAGTGAGGGGGTGCGTTTGTATTGTAGTCAATTTAATTCGGGCAGGCGAGTAGTTTGTAGCCGTTAGCCGGTATCTAGTTTGTTGCGTTCGGATTACGGCAGATTGCCACAAATTGTTTTAAATTAGGTGGGAGTCGCTGTCTGTGCTTGTAGCGGACATTGAGTTTGATTATCTGTGCAGCATTCTCAGAATTAATCCTGATTTGTCTTTATTCATTTTATTAACAGCTTTGATTCGAAGTTAGCACATGACGCTAAAGAATCCCTTTGTGGCTCTCTTCTTCGGCTGTCTATGAAGTCTTTCAAAATACTGTGGTGGGACCTGAAGCGGGCAGTTTATGCTAGACGCCCATCCAACCTCTCTCAACTGTCTGCATTTTGCAAGGAAGCGTGGCAAAAATTCCCAAAAGTAGATGTGAAAGACTGATAAGTCACTAAAGAAAGTGTTTGGATTAAGTTTTCATTGCAAAAGGAGGTGCAATGTCCGATTAAGTGAGAGGTTCACATACTTTTGCAACCATGAAATCTGAGTTTTTCTTAAATCAACAACCTTTGTTCAAGAATGAATGACAATGTTATCATTCTTTTCGTTCAATAAGATTATTTTAATATTTTATACAAAAAATCTGACCATGCCTGAAGGGTTTACAAAGTTTTGAGCAGCACTGTTTTATTTATTTATGTCAGGGGTATGAATTGCCTAGTACCTGGCGATTCAATTCATATCACGATTTATAGGTCACGATTCGATACGGATTAATCCCGATACGAATCTATAAATTGATTATTGCGATTAAATATATATTTTTTTAACTCAAATTTTGAAAATACTAATCAGTAAACTTGTACATGCACACTGTAAGATTTGTATGAAAATGTATTTATTTATCTGAAAATTCAGGCTTATAACTCAGCCACTGCATTTAACAAACAGGTTGCAGTCTGTTTCATGTTTGAACAGCACCGAAATAAAATATTAAGGATTAATGTTCCATTAATATAACATTCTTCCATGCTTAATGTGTGAATCCTAACCCTAAGTAAGACGTTATGTTGAATATTCCCATAATAAAATTTATGTTTAAAAATCGATTCGGCCGCATATCAAATCGATTCGAGAATTGCGCGCTGTATACACCTTCGTAAGAGAAACGTTTCTTGGGAGGAGTAATATGGTAGCCTTGCGGCTTCAAAAGTCTTGGCCTATCGGCTATTCAGAGCAGTGGTTCGTCTTCGCTGATTCTTCTTCTACGCTTTCTGTTACTGTTGAAAATGGCTCAATGAGTCAAGGTATCCCTTTAATAGCATCATATTACTACTCTGTGGGTTTAAAAAACTCTATAGTTCTCCACTTTTAACTTCCTTGTTTGCATATGTCTCTTGTCAGGAGGAGGTTGCAGAGTTTGGTTTCGAGTTGTGCTGCAATGAAGAAGAAAGAGGCGAGACTCCTGGCAGAGAGGACAGCCCAAGTGACTTGAGGGAGGCAGAGCTTGATCCTGGAGGAGAATTGAAATCTGCTGAAGATGATGCATTTGGTACGAACTCTGAAATGTTACAATTTTCAGACTAGATTTTATTTATTATACTGTACATTACTTTATGCTTTTGTCTTCTGTTTCAATAAGTTAATCTGCTGTACCTTTGCTCCCTGTGATAAAGAAATGCTTTAAGTTATTATATTAAATATCTATTCACAGTAATGCAGTTTTTGTTTTATTGAGCATCTTTTATTGCTCATCCTTTATAAGTTATTATTTTTTTTAAATCATGGTTGGACAGTAAAACGGAAGTTTTTACTATACTTTCCGAACTATAAGCAGATACTTTTTTCCCACGATTTGAACCCTGCAGCTCTCAATGTAACATGATTTATTTATGATTTTTTACAGATGAGCTTCAAACTGCCAATGGAGTAGATGCCTCCGACTTCCGTAGGTCACACACCTACGCTGTTTCTGCTTACTGTTGCGACATATAGGCCGCGTCCCAATACTGGCACTTCCACTCTTGTGCCCCTTGATTGCGCGTTCTCGTTGATGAGTGTGAGTGTGTAGGTTGTCTCAGTTCTCCAAAGCACTCTGAGACGCACTCGGAGAACTGAGACATTCTACACACTCGCACCCATTTACGGTAACCCGCAATTGAAGTGCGCGTTTTGGCACACAGCCTTTTATGGCGCAACAGTAACCGGAAACGGCGTAGGTGTGTGTCTTAAGTAAGTCGGAAGTCCCGCCTCCTTCGTGGTATATACCCCACAGATGTACACAGTCTCATCACATCTGACCAATAAAATTGCTTACAATAAAAAAAATTTTTTTTAAAAACACACCATAAAGTCACAGTGGACTAATAAAGCTCATACTCAACCCCTCATACTCGGGGGGAGTTGAGTTCCATGAGTACCTAATGGCAGGTGTTTGGGGACCACTGTTCCAAGCTATATCCAACCAAGTTATGTTTTTTACTATTATCCATGATAAGATATAACACAGTGTTTTCTGTAATATGGGGGAGTGTGAACATTTTTGTGACATACTTAAGTTCTTTGTGTTTTTATTTTCATTTCAGGGAAGGAGGTTGTGTTACTTATGCAGGCCTTGAATTCCTTAGCCACACCTGAAGAAAAATTGGCTGCTCTGTGCAAAAAATATGCAGACCTGGTAAGATTGCTATTTCGGATAGAGATTTTCAAATTGTCCAATTATCTGTTAAATCTTGAGTCTAAATATAAATGTTATTATGTATTGAAAAATATGAAACTTGTCCTAAGACTACAAACTAAGCAGAATTTGAATTTGGATATGGCTATTTAATAGCGCAACAAAGTTGGTCCTTTTACTGTGCAGTCTCAAAAGAACTTTAGGGTTGTTAGTTGCAGAGTAAATTGTAATACGATACTGCTAATTGCAATATAATTTTTTTAATGACGTATATAATTGTAAGTCCTATGGTGTGATCAAGGCATTGCCTTTATATTGTATATTGAAATTAGCAATATGAAAGTAAAATAAGTCCTTTGCAATAATTGCACCTGCATGCTTCACTTATACCTGCTTCCAAAAATGTGCAGTTTTTAAATCATCATCTTTCATTATTTCATTCCTTACCCAATGCTTTCAAGACTTTTTTTTTTTTAAATATTAAATAACAAAAACATGACTCTTTGTTTGTGCCAAGTAATGGAACAGTATAACTGCACATTTGTCTTATACATGTTGACAATGTGTGGAGAATACAGAGTTTGACAACAATTTAGACATCTTGTGCAAGTACACAGATACCAATGCCATCAACATGTGATCTTGGTGTATGAATACTGGAAAGGGAAATATAATGCAATACTTTTTGTTTTTATTGTTATTATTTTGCAGGGTTGGACGATTATGGAAAATAATCTAATTAGGACCACCCTCCCCCAATCAAAATTCCGATTTGTGATTGAATTTGTAGTGATCTTTTTTTTTTTTCAAGGTCCTTTTCCAATGTAATTTTTAACAATTAATTAATCTTTATTAACAAACAATATCAAATCTATCATGTATTATAGCGCAGTAAGGTAAAGGCTAATGAAGCGTTAATGTAAAAATACAGTTTTACTACAATTACAGGTATAAACTTAATAAATACTTCATGACAACATAATTCTGCCACACAGGTGTAGTATAAACATAACTATATATACAAACTAAAGTGCAGATTACAATAATAATGCAATCAAATAGCGATAGTAGCTTTACCACTTCCTACATATCACTGCTCCCGATCTTAGTCACTCAACTTATCGATGGATAAATAAATAAAACTTAAATGTCTAAAAATTAAAGATTCCGATCTGACTACAAAACATCACACACGCTAATGGGTAGGAAAGGTAAGATATTGCATGCTTATGATGCACATCTTTCTATGTCAATAACCGATAAGCGCTAGCAGCATTAACTTGGTGGTGTCTCATCGATTAATTGTGGAGTAGTAAAGTCTTTTTGTCTGTTTTTGGGTTAATTCAGGAAACACAGCCTAATTTATCCTCTTAGTATTTGACTGTTTGACAACTTTACACGCATGCATTCTAATTTGTCAGGGCTCAAGTGGGAACACACTATCGTCCGACGTCCGTGTGAGTGTGTGTGTTCAAATATCAGAAGCGTTAATCGAAGGTAAACCTTTTCTTCTACTGTACTTACGCGGTACCCATCCGCCATTAGACAGACACTTCCAGCCATGTGCTCTAACATAGGACGGCAGCTGGAAAAAAAAATCACAAAATAAGCACACGCGTACATGGTGAGTTTTTTTTCCCTTCACACAGGAAGTTTTTCTTAGCAAGGCAAAAAAAGCTAAACCATATTAGATACTCGCCTCCTTCTACAAACTCAGGTGGACAAGGAACATATAGGGAATCACACACTGCATAGCAAAAGGAGGATGGAAGGTTTGTTGTAGGACAGTAATATCTTGCTAGCAACTTTAAGAAATAATACCACTCCTGACCTCATACTTTGTGCGGAGATAAGGTAACTTGTTATTGTACCAACATGAAATGCTGCAGTAACTAGGATAATAATTGGATGTTTTCTTTTATTGTGCATTCAGTTGGAGGAGAGCCGTTGTATGCAGAAGCGTCTGAAAGCCCTGCAGAAAAAGCAGTCTCAAATCGTAAAAGAGAAAATCCACCTGCAGGGGGAGCACAGCAAAGCTATCCTGGCCCGCAGCAAATTGGAGAGCCTCTGTAGGGAGCTCCAAAGACACAACAAGACTTTGAAGGTTTACAACAGACTACAATTATAAATGCCAAAAACATTTATTATTCCTAGGGCTGGGTGGTATGCTTGAAAAGTGTATCACGATATAAGTATTTCAAATCAGTCAATATCTGTAATTATTGATTTATTTAATTTTTTTTGCTATTCAAAATAAGGACCCGGAGAAAAAAGGCAGAATTTAGTTAAGTTTATTTTAAAATATTATATTTACCCATTAATAAGAGGTCAACACAACTATGAAAAAGTCAAGTCGAGTTAATGCTGAAACCTGAATACTAATATTTGAATGCGTGTGGAATGCCTTTGGAATGCTTATGAAGTATATTGAAAGATGAATGATGTGAAAATTACAAATTATTAATTGTAGTTAAATGATAATATAATAGAAGTCGAACTGCAATCAGTCTAAGCTTGGATTTGAACCATGCGTTCCAGTTTACTTCAAATGCTTCACCTAAACCACAATAGACTTATCGTATATCCAATGTTGTGAAATGGTATTGAAGAATGTTTTGCTGAATGCCAATGAATGTATCATTGAAAATAAATGGGGATTTAGCGGGTTGAATAACACTAAAACTGGGAATTTTAGGAATGAGAAATGGGTGTTAAATAATTAGACAATGATTATTACATGAACTTGAACTCAGACTGTGCTACAAGCGGGATTTGAACATCGATCTTTCACGCAGTAGGCATATGCTTTAACCACAGCACTATTGTGGGCTTGGAAGTATCTGTGATATTGTAACCCTCTCAAATGCCTCTGTGGTGCAAGGCAAGTGCTTAACCACTTGGCTAACTGACTTGTTGTCATGGCACAAAACATATTTATATTCAATAATGTGCTATATAATACTGAAAGAAAATCACCTAGATGTATCATGCATTTCCTGATATGATAGTGAGTTGGTAAACATGTATATCACTTAGTGGAACGGCCATGGATACATTTGCAATGTACAGTCGGAGGTGGGATTTGAACCCACAACCTCCTGGTTACTGGACAATGTACTTTACCAACTGTGCCACTGTATCTAACACCTGGGAATGATGATCAGTTGTATGTAAATGAGTGGGCGTGGAAAGTAGGACTTACAAAAAGTTGAATTACTGTCCCATTGAAAACGAATTGGGAGCATTTGATATTAAACGTTAAATTGCGCAAAAACTGTACATAAGTGGAATGAGAAAAATAAGGTCCCGGTTGGCGTGAATTTTTTAAGTTGAAATTGAACCAGTGAAAATTGGATGTTGTGTGTGAAAGTTGAAAGAGGACAAATAAGTGAGGAGATGAAAAATAATAATAAAGAATCTGAATAACATTTCAGCATTCACACAATGTGCTTAGTAGGGCTGGGTGATATGGCTGAAAATGTCTCAAAATATAAGTATTATCACATCAATCTGTAAATGTATTTTACCTCTTTATAATAAAGGGACCGCTGAACATTGGCACTTACAGTATGTAATACTGATCACATGAATTTAAAAGTATTTTCCTACATTACATATGTTTGTAATGTCCTCGAGGACATCTGTGGGTGGGTGCTCCGGGAGTACGGGGTAAAGAGGCAATGTCAGAGTTGGGTCCGGATTGCTAGCAGTAAGTCCGATTTGTTTCCAATGAGGGTTGGACTCTCCCAAGGCAGCTCTTTTTCACCAATTTAGAAACAGAATTTCTAGGCACAGCAGAGGCGTTGAGGACGATTCAGTTTGGTGGCCTCAGCATTGCATCTCTGCTTTTTGCAGATCATGTGGTGCTGTTGGCTTCTTCAAGCCACGATCTCCAACTATTACTGGAGTGGTTCGCAACAGTGTGTGAGCAGTTGGGATGAAAATTAGCAGCACCTCCAAATCTGAGACCATGGTCCTCAATCAGAAAAGTGTGGAGTTCCCTCTCCAGGTTGCATATGAGATTCTAGCCTAAGGGGATGAGTTCAAGTATTTTGGGTTCTTGATCACAAGTGAGGGCAGGATGGAGCGGGAGATAGACAGATTCGGACTCTGTACCGGTTTGTTGTCGTTAAGAAGGAGCTGAGCCGAAAGGCAAAGCTCTTGATTTACCAGTCGATCGGATCTGCGTTCTGCCCTCGCCAACGGTCACAGCCCTCCTTTCAAGATAGGGTGAGAAGCTGGGTCATCCGGGAGGGACTCAAGAGTCTAGGCACTGTTCCTCCATGTTGAGAGGAGCCAGCTGAGGTGGCTCAGGCGTCTGGGTAGGATACCTCCTAGGCGCCTCCCTTGAGAGAGGTTCCTGACATGTCCCACCGGCAGGAGGCCCCAGGGATGACCCAGGACAAAGACTGGGAAGTCAGGGTTTCCATGCATCCTGGAAAACCTGGAAAATGAATGACGAATTTTCCAGTCATGGAAAACGTGGAATTTGAGAAAAAGGTAAAATGTCTTGGAAAAGCTTGAGCTGTCCTGGAAAAAATGTTTTTTCTTTCTGCCTTGTGGGTGGACGCAAACAGGATATAAACATACTTGTGTCTGTTTTCAGCTGCCTTTAATGGGCAACATTGAGCTGTAGTGTCTTGCTGCTTCATCTCTGCTTCTAGCTAGCACAGCGCCCCACGTGACACTGCCAACCAATCAAATTGTATATTCCCATAGAACAGTCCTTTCAGTTCAAGTGTTTTTGTTGCGCTGTGTACTTGAGTGTAAGGTTTTTCTCCCTTCCGCCATTGTCCGACAACAGAAACAGAGAATATGTCAATGACAAAAACTTAATTGGGAATTCACCGCTATTAAAATACTGTATATGTGTACAGAGAGCAGAGCTTGCAGTTTTTATCTAATGTTTTTTTGCTAGTGTTATGCCCCCTGGACTAGACAACCTGGCTGGCTGTGGTGCTAGTATTTCCTTTGGCCTCTCTCCAACCAATCAGCAGCTCATTAGTCAATCAGCTATATTCCATCGACTTGATTTACTTAGCAATGAAAGTAATGTGGATGTCAACATCTAAGTGAGATCTTATACTGTATTAGTGTTGTGTCGTTCGCGAACGAGCGTTCTTTTGAGCGGCTCTTTTGGTGTGAGATGAGAATCGATTTGCAACTGTGCGAGAGCTGTTCATTATTTTTTAGCCAATTTGGTAACATTGAAGCAGTGTGGTTTAATGTACGAAACATAAGATGAAGAAGCCCGGAGCAGTCCCGAGTAGTCCTGAAAAATAATTTTGAAACAAAAGAGTAGGAATCCTGGATGTCCTTTACTTCTACGGCACATAGCCATCTTGAGGTGTTTGGTTGTGTTAATGTGCACAATTTATTCTTATTGCAAGAGTTGTACTGAGGCAAAATTTATCTGAACGAAGTTAATCCACACTTTTGTTTGGTGCGCATACGCCATATGCACAAGGCGTGCGCATGTTCACTTCTTTGTTGGTTCAACAGCTTTTTCTTTGGCGTGGCAGGTGAGGAGTCTATGAACTAGACCCAAGAACGGTTCCTGTGTGCTCAAAATGTCCTTTTACATACTTGTAATTGTGGCGTAAATCTTAACGCCATAATGTAGCCTCTGCCTACAAACACGCACCATGTCGGGGTTGGGGTTTGCTTCCCATGGTTTTTGTATTGATCATTTTAGCAAATATATTTTCTATTGATATTGTTAATGTATTTACTGCGATACAGCTTGACAGTATCTTATTGCCCAGCCCTAATTATTCCATTACATTAAATATTGCAAGACAAGTTGTGCTGAAATGAGGGACATTGTCACCTAAAATTTAGCACAGGTCTCTCCCCTCCTCTTCTTTACGCTCACTTTGTTTTCTAATAGGAAGAGAATGCCCAGCGGTCCAGGGAGTATGAGGAGCAACGCAAGGAAGCCATGCTTCACTTCCAGATGACTTTAAGTGATATCGAGGTCCAGATGGAACAACACAGCTCACACAACACTAAGCTGAGGCAGGAGAACATGGAGCTTGCTGAGAAGCTCAAAAAGCTCATTGAGCAGTATGAGCTCAGAGAGGAGGTAAGCCGCCTGTGGTACACTGGTGTTAAATGAAATGGCATAAAACTATTACACTCAAATATTGCATTTGAATATAATTTGAAATTCGAAAGGAGCGTTATTGTAAAATATGTGTAATGTATATTTGTTGTTGTTGTTGTTTTTTTAAAATCCAAACTGTCTTGTAGACTTGTAGACTATTACGTTAATAAAAGGCTTGTACAGTATGTATAGACCATGACCAATCAAACCCAGAATAACTTTATAATAACTTTAACATTAGTCTAATAGTGGCATTGAATCTAAATTGAATGGTCATTCCCTAAAAGAAGCCGGTTTGCACTTTGTGACTGTACGTTGGTAAACCCATTCTTACTTTACAACTGTTGTAAAGCAGTAATCTTTTGTATCTTGTGTTTTTTTTTAACTAGTCTTGGGAATTACTGAGCTAAGCTAGCTGGGACCTCGGGGATTGTATTTCGTGCCATTCATGTGGAAATGTGTGTTAAAACAAAAACAAAAAATTATTGGATGTTTGCATCTTTGAATATGAGAAAAAGTCTTAGAATCATCGAAATATCAACTTTATATATAAACTGAAAGGACAGTGACAAAACAATAAGAAAGTGAAATAATAATAGTATAAACTAAAATAATAGCAACTGAAAAAACAGTAAGAACAAATACTGACTGTTCCTGTGCGTTTTGGCACTATTGGTGTAATAGTGGCATTGAATATAAATTGATTGGTCATTCCCTAAAGGACGCCGGTTTGCACTTTGTGACTCAGGGTTCGTACACCTTTTCCATGGCCAAATTCAAGCACTTTTTAAGGACTTTCAAGATCAATTTTCCAGTTTTTCCAGTACCCTTCGGCTGGCTGTCTTTTCTGTGCTTGCCTGTCTCCCACCTCTAGCGCGTGGGGCATTCAATAGTGTCTGTGCGAAAACTCTCCTACTATCTTTGTTTCCGCGGCGCGTCATCTCCCGCTAATTAATTTAATGAGAATACGATACGCTAGAGGACCGAATCGAACATGCCGTACCGTAACGTATTAACACACTCACGTAAATTACACCCCCTACTGTTTACCTTACATCATATGTGCCAACAAGCTGTGCTTAGATTTTTAGTTGAGTGAAGTTCTTTTGACCATTATAAATTATCATTGACAAATGCTGACTTTTTTCCTTTTATAGCCCGTAATAACTGTGCGTAATTAATATGTAATCTAGCTCTGATAGAAATCTCACAGTTTAGATTTGGCATGAACCAAAAGGTTAGCAAACAAATTCTACATAATGTTTGTTAACTTGTAGGGCTAGTACTTCAGGCTACACAATAAGACGTACGTGAATTGGCAAAGTTGTTTTGAGTAAGAGTTGTGGCTTTATATTTGACTTTAATTTAATCCCACTTTAAACATGAAGTAGAACGATGTCATTAGTGGTGGTGGTATTAATAATTTAGCCACGCAGACGGGTCATTTATTATGCGCAGCAATGACGTGATGTCATCGTTGGGGAGAAAAAAAAGGAGAGGTCTCTGAGATAAGGCGCTCAAACAGGCTCGCCTCATTTTCACAAAATATTATTTCTGCATCCTCCCGCATCACTTCTCTGTATACATGAGATGGTAAAAATATGAGCCCCAACGACGGACTTATAAAAGTCCGTGGTGCTGACATGCTGGACCATGCGTATTTACTTCCGCAAACACAGCGTTGTGAGTGACGTTGTATCCTCTTCTGCGCATGCGGGCCACTTTGGGAACACATTACGTCCACACAGCAGACAAAATGTCGCAATTAATAGGTAATGTGAGCGCAGTGTGAACGTAGCCTTAGTCTGACATTGCTTTTACAGTCATTATTTTGCACCAGAGTGCTGACTTAGACTTAGTTATCCAAAGTATATATATTTTTCTGTAATTGTTTTTTTTTTTTAAATACATTGCTATTCTATAAAGGACTTTTTAAACCAGTAAGCAAATTAGTTAGATAAAAAACACACACACACACACACACACACACACACACACTCAATTCCATACCGTGATATATACCGTGACTGTGATGGGATGCAGTTTATACCTTGATATGACTTTTGGGCCATATCGCCCAGCCCTACGCTGGAGTGAGTCTAGCCAGCTACCGTTTACATGAGAGAAGTCAAACCGGCCACATAACATTTGTTAATTCGTACCGCAGTGGAAAATTCTAAATAAAAGCATCATAATAAGTAACACTTTATGGACATTGATGACTTGGGAGTTTTTTATTCTGAAATTAGCCCGAGGAAGCAATCAAAGCGACTGTTAGCCTGAATTTGACTTTGAGAGGCTGCCCTGCCCGCAGATTGCTGAATAAACCAGTACTTGAGGGCAGGAAAAAGCTCTCATAGATATATATATTTTTTTACTCGATTTACTCAGGACTCGTTTCACCCCTAATTGCTGCCGAGAAATATGATGAACACTTTCAAGCATTTACAAGTACTTCACCCAAAATTCAAGCACTTTTCAAACTTAGAAAACACAACATTAAAATCCAAGCATTTTCAAGGTTTTTAAGCCCCCGTACAAACCCTGGTGACTGTACGTTGGTAAAACCATTCTTACTTGTTTACAACTGCTGTAAAGCAGTAACCTTTTCTTTTATATATATTTTTTATCTTGTTGTGTTATTTTCGCAAGTCTTGGGCTAACCTGGGATCTCGGAGATTGTATTTCGTGCCATGTCATGTGGAAATGTGTGTTAAGACCCCCCCCCCCCCCAAAAAAAAATAATAATTGGATGTTTGCATCCTTGAATTTTGAGAAAACAGAGTCTTTGAATCCTTGAAATATCAACTTTAAATATAACCTGAAAGGACAATGACAAAACAATAAGAAAGTGAAATGAGAATAGAATAAACTAAAATAATAGCAACTGTGAAAACAGTAAGAACAAATACTGGCTGTTCCTGTGTGTTTTGGCCTCTTGGGGGCAGTGTGGTGCCTTGCATCCATGGTGTACACACTTAAAGTGAGTATAGAAGAAAGTTGTGACTGAATTCTATTAAAATAACTCGTGTTTCACACGTTTGGGGAGAATTTTTGCCTTTGCTTAGTATCTCACCTGTGGGTATGTGAATATTGGGTATTTGAAGGGAAAACACTCTTGAAGTCGAAGCTAACTTCTTGTTAGCATTTGAATGGGATCTTCCCTTTGCTTTTAGCATTAGTGCTAGGCTAGCAATGTTTTAAAAAAACAAAGCATGTTTAGTATTTAAAAATAGAGTGGATTTATTATTATTACAACTATTATTGTCGTGTGTTTATTTTCACAGTTAACTCCAACTGAGGTGTCATTAAACATCTTAAAGACAGCTTAGGGACAACAGAATAACCAGAACAACATACGTTACATACTTGCTAGTTGCTAATGCTACACAAGCAAAATGGTGCATTCAGGATACTTTCACAGTGTCAGAAACTTCAGTTTTCTTCAATAACGGGAAAATAATCGGCCATTTGGCCCAATTGTTTTGGCCAATGTTTGAAGGCCAATAATCGACCGATTAATCGGTTTGTCCCGAGTATTAATGTATTACTCATTAAAAGCGAGGTAGATGGTGTAAAATAACGTGCATAAGTAAATCCAAAATTAATTTGAGTTATTTCTCCAAGACTGTTAACAGAACTATGTAGGGTGGAGCATATCAAGACTTTTTTTTTTTAAGAAGAATTTTTAAGAATTCAACCCAGGGGCCTGTTTATTAATGAATGGTGGGGTGTAGGGGAGGGGTTAAACAAAAAAGGATGATACAAAGAATTGAGTTGGTGCTACTGCAACAGGCTGCTGACTCAACGCTTGAAAATTTTACGTCTCATAAAGCATGGGCAAACTCAATTCTATCCATTTTAAAATAAGGCTGTAATATAACAAAATGTGTAAAGAGTGAAGCCCTCTCAATACTTAACAAAGTCACTGTGTACACACCATTGGTGGCACGCTGATCAGTTTATATTTAGCAGTTGGTGGAATTGGCCAGGGGCACCCATCTTTTGTATACTGTTAGACCAGTCTCATCAAACCTGGGCACGTTTGCCAATTTGCCCAATTTTTGACCACCACTTGGATTGTGAGAAGCCTTGATCACAGCATTCCCGTATTATGACCTGTAAAATGTGTGTCCCTCTTGTAGCACATAGACAGAGTATTCAAGCACAAAGAGCTCCAGCAACAGCTGATGGACGCTAAGTTGCAGAGAATCACTGAAATGATGAAGGAAGTGGAGGAGAAACAGCTGCGTGAAAGAAACTTTGTGAGTACATTTTGTGTTCCTCAGTGCTTCAATAGTTCTGAGAAGAAACAAGAAATTGTCAATATCGTGCTGTTGATGTAAAATACAAAATGTTTGTGGTCTGTGAATATTGTTTATTCTTTTTATGATGCTGGCAGGCGCCTGGTTGTGTCTTGTCTATTTTCCTTAAAATTGCATGAAATTAATGGCAACTTTCTAATCCTATAATTTCTAAATAAATAATGTTTTAGATATTGGAGTCCAGCTCACGAAAAATGGGAGCAATTGCGTTTATATTTGTGTTCAGTGTATATGTGTGTGTTTTTCAACTTTGCATTAAAATATTTTGTCCCTTGTTGCACAATTCAACCCAAATCAAACAAAACAGATGTTGGAAATGTAATTGTTTATGTAAATTGTTAATGAGCATCTTAACTTTTGATTTCAGTTGCTGAAAGATGCCACAGATTCGAGACACAAGGTTGACATGATGAAGGAGCAGGAAGTTCATCTCAAGCAGCAGGTCAATAAGGAATCACTACCACAAACTTTAATATGTCGCATATATAATGTTTAGGAGGTCTTTAGATGTGGCCGCAAAACGCTGTTGGGGACAGGAATAGTCAGTTTTCTGGGTCCCCAGACCTTTATAGACCTTATTTATGAGTGTATGTATAAGTATATCAATAACACTATATATAACTTAACTCGACAATCGTAAGATTCTAAAACTCATCTCATGTGCTTTAGCTTTCTCTGTATATGGACAAGTTTGAGGAGTTTCAGAGCACTCTGGCTAAAAGCAATGACGTCTTCACCACTTTCAGACAAGAGATGGAAAAGGTAAGAAATCCAAACAGTTCATCACTAATCATAAATTTTGCTATTTTTGTTCTCTTGTTTTTTTGTTGTCACCGAGCAATCTGGCCAAATTCCACTGATTTCTCGCACATTGTGTGGGCTTGGGCAACTAGTTTCCCTGAGTTGCTGACAGTTGGCCACTGGTTTTGCAGTGATGACAATTTTAAATCATTGTTGCAATATCAGCATTGCCAATCAACGGCCAATCAAAATGCTCTTGATGTTTTCACACCCACAAAAAATTACATTTACGTGTTTCAAACTAGCGAGACCCAGCCAGCTGTCGTCAGGCCATACAAATACAAAATATACAGTAGGGGTGTGCCAAAAAATCGTTTATCATAAGAATCGCGATTTTCATTTACTTCGATGCAGAATCTATTTGAAATGTCCCAAAATTGATGTTATTTATTTTATACTACAGTCTTGCCTTTTTGTTCGTGTGTGCCTTTATTGGGAGCGCTGTTCATGTTGTACACGATTTGACCACTTATGGGCAGTGAAAAGAAAAAAGTTACAATCAAGTTATGCCACTAAAAGCTGTTTGTGCAGCTTTTTAAGAACATATGTCTTTGAGTAATGTTAAGTTTTTGCATGAATAGCTGTTCTTTTGAGTGATAATAGTGCGCTAATTAGCGTTAGCGAGTCAATGGTGCTTTCCATTGTGCGGGAAAATCAGGCATTTATTTTGAAGTGTGATAACTTAGTCATTTATGAATATTTTTTTCGCTTTCAACCGCTCGAAATGTTCAGTGGCATCAGACCTATCTATACATATATAGTTTTTATTTTATAATTTTTTTTAATGCCCCCTATGGACAATAATAGCAGTATTATGCTAATAGCAAGACTATATGCTGTATATATAAAATAAAAGACTAATTTGAATATTTCATATGACGTAGTTAGAGGCTCAAACAAGTCCATAAGTCATACCAATATAATTTTTTTATGCATGCCCAGTTTTTACACAATGGCATTTTTCTGAATAGCACAAAACTCTTGTAATTTTGCCAAAATCAGGCATTTCCTTTGAAGTGAGATAACAGTCATTTATAAATATTTTTTTCCACTTTCAACTGCTCAAAATGTTCAGTGGCATCAGACCTATCTTCACATATATAGTTTAAATTTATTTATATTTTTCTAATGCCCCCTATGAAACAACAATAGCAGTATTATGCTAATAGCACGACTAACTATGCTGTATGTATGTATGTATGTGTATATATATATATATATATATATATATATATGTATATGTGTGTATATATATATGTATATGTATATATGTATATGTATATATGTGTATATGTACCCGCACTATTAGCATGCTATTATGCTAAACATCCATGCTAGTGCTAGTGTATGTTTTTAAAAAGACAACAAGTGGAGAAAAACTGAGTTTGGTTATACTTTATTGAAGTATTTACAGTAAAAATGTAAACAGTGAGTGTGAGAGAGTTGTATTTGTAGTATATAACAATGTACTCGCATTTCTTTTGATCCAAATCCTTCAAAGTCCTCATCCGAAACGAATAACTGGGCAAGTTTTTCATCAAACACTGCAGACTCCGTCTCATTATTAGAGTCGGTTTAGTTTTCTTGCGGCTGCAGCTCCTCGGAAATGCAAAAGCGCTTTTGATCAATCCGCAAATCCTTCTAAGTCCTCATCTTCCGTATCCAAACCGAACAACTGGGCAAGTTCTTCATCAAACACGGCAAGTTCCGTCTCATTGTCAGAGTCAGTTTTATTGTCTTGCAGCTGCAGCTCCTCGGAAATGCCAGCTTTTGCGAAAGCTAGAACAATAGTGCAAGCAGACACGTTCTCCCAAGCATTCACAATCCACTGACAAATTGTCGCGTAACTAGCACGACGCTGCCTCACAGTCTTGGTGAAGCTGTGTTCGCCATTGGTCATTCAGCGCTCCCACGCCGCTCGCAGCTTTACCTTGAACGCCCTGTTTACACCGATGTCCAGCGGTTGAATTTCATTGGTCAAGCCTCCCAGAATGATGGCAAGCTCCGCGTTCATTTGCTGCAATTGTTTTTTCACGGCGGCTGTGAGATGTGCGCGCATTGAGTCTCAGATCAAGAGGGACGGTGATGTGTGGAAAAAGCCATGTGGTCTCTCCATACACCTCAGTAAGCCACTCTTTCATTTTGTCCTCGTCCATCCAGCCCTTTTGATTGGCTTTGACGATGACTCCGGCTGGAAATGTTTCATTAGGCAGCGTCTTCCTCTTGAAAATCACTGTCGGCAGTTTCTGGCAACCAAGTACAACAGTAAACACGCGCTACCATGGGTCCCCATTTTCTCGACAGTGTGGTTCACCGGGATGTCAAAAGTCACCGGCATCTCGTCCATGTTGGTGATGTGGTTGGGCTGGATGTGCTTGTCGGCAATCTTCTTGCTGCAGTAGGCTTGGAAAGTAGCCAGCTTTTCCCTGTAATCAGCCGGAAGTTGCTGCGCCCTGATTGGTGGCTCGTGTCCCCGACTCTGTCCACCAATCAGGGCAAGGGATTGGGATTGATTGCCATACTTCATGTTTTGTGTGCAGCATTCGATAATTTAACTTTCAAATTCATTAACAATGATTGACATTTTTATGTTGTCAGTTTCTGTGTTCAGCAAGCTTTCCAATGGTACAAACCTTTTGAAAATCGGATAAGGATTAAGACAGAACAAAGAAAGAAAATTTCTACCTCTATTTATTAGTAAATTTGTCATCTTTCAGTTGACTCTTTAGTGCTCTCATCAGCATGGGCGTGTCTTGAGCGTCCGCATGCCGTCATCTTTCTGTTGACTTTTTCTCACATGCCGCCTTTCATGTATATGAAGCAATGTGTCGACGGCGCAGAGCCAGTCAGATTTTGGACCTTGGTCCACACATAAGGCGCACCCCGATTTTTGAGAAAATGTATGACTTTAAATTGCGCCTATTAGTCGGGAAAATATGGTATTCATTTATTTATTGGCACAAACTTGAAGTTGGAGTGCAGCTTGTGTACTGTGCAGTAGGACAATCTTATTATTTATTTTTTGGGATACAGAACAAGAAAATATTTACAAATTTAAAAATATTAACACCAATTTAAAAAAATAGAAACACTAATTATGTAAGTTCCTTTTGGCCCTAGCGAATTTATAATAATATATATATATTTATTATTATTATTATTTTCTGGCAAAAACTTGAAGTTGGAGTGCAGCATGTGCACTGCGCAGTAGGGCGATCATTTCATTTATTTTTTGGTACAAAGCAAGAAAAAATATTAAGACAAATACAATTCTTTGAAACACTATAATTATGCAAGTTCCTTTTGAATGAAACCAGGGGTGTCAGGCAATTTTTTATTGTAATTAATTGCATTACCCCAACACCAACCGTTAACTCTCGATTAATCGCAAATTTTATGTTATAAAATAGAATATTTATAAATATATATATATATAAGTTTTCATACTCTTGTTAACATAAAACTGAAAAAAAATAAACTAATAGAAATGGCTGCATCTTTTAGTCATTGATACAGTAATTTCATAATAGTCCTCTATTTATGAACATCTGAGTTACGAACATTCACAGATACGAACAAAGGCTGACTGATGTCCATAAAAGCTGTATTTTGCATGTAAGTTATAATTTAAGTGCGTGCCACATCATACATTATGGTACAGTATTGTACTGTAGTGCCCCTCTCTGCAACAATCCCGCCGAGCAGCACCGCACCATTTGTGCATTTCAACTACCTCTCTGTCCGCCGATGAACAGCATAGCCTAGAGCCACGGCCAATGGCCAGCCACGGCGCACGCACTCTTCATGCACTCGATATTGGCGCCACACTGTGAGTACATTTCAGAGGCTCTCCTGGAGGATATTCATGAAAAGCAGTCCTCAGTCGTCTTCTTTATTGGCGTAGTAGCAAAACGTACACTATCTCTTCTTGGCTCGTCATACACACCAATCACAATTCATGTGCACTTCAGGGACAGTCAGTTTCATGTGACCGTTACATCCAATACGTAATGCATTCCACTTCAGCCTCACATGAACTCAAAACAAAAGTACAGAAAATTGGTGCTGTTAGAGGTATCAATACCTCGATACTGACAATTGGAACCAAACTGGTTCAAATGCGAAAGGTACCCCCATCCCTACTTGAACACAGTGCATGCTGTTTTTTCTAACATCCATCCTTGGTCCAATAAATGTAGCAAAGATGTTCGCATTTTTGCAAACTGTTTTTCTTGAAGGCAAAATTTTGGTCAAAGTGCTTCTCACCTTTTTCACCCCTGACCCTTTTTCATTCCTGCAAGGGGTAACTCCGTAATAAAGTTTTCAATGGATGGCTTGCCAGTCGGGTAGGGCCTACTAGCACGTAGTGTCACCGGTGGGCCTAACACTTTTCACTTTTCAGATGACCAAGAAAATTAAGAAGCTAGAGAAAGAAACAACACAGTGGAGGACTAAATGGGAGAGCAACAACCAGACTTTGCTGCAGATGGCAGAGGAGGTATTCTTAATTTTTTTATATATATAGTTTTATGCAAACACACACACCCACGCACACACACACACACACACACATTAGTGCTGGGTGGGTGTGTGTGTGTGTGTGTGTGTGTATATATATATATATATATATATAAATCTAGATTAATCTCACTCTAATTCTGGAGTTAATATAGATTAAAATGCTCCATTTGAATTTTGCCAAAGGCAGCACGCGTTACCAAAATAATGACACTTGATGATAAATAAGTATTTTACTTAGTAAAAGACCGATAAAGTTAGGCCAGAATGTACATGAGCAGTCTAATTAACAATATCAACCAAGTCTGTTTGACATGATGGGGGGCAATGAGACCAGTCCAGGGATGGAGTGACATAAAAAAATGGCCTGTCATTTTAAGTTAGGCCTGCAAACCTGGCCAGGCCTGCACCGACTCCAGACCATGCAGAGCGAAGAAGTTCAATTATTTTATCTTTGGCGAATATGTGGAATGAGTGATTTTTTTCAGCGCACTGCACCGCATTCCACCGCTGTCGTGAGCAAAATATTCTACTAATAGTAACCTAAAGTGAATACTTTAAGTTTAATGCTCATTAAACACTAGGATGCCCCGAAATAAAAATTTGGGGCTGAAACCAAAAACCGAAAATGAGAAATGCTTGGCCGAAAACCGAAACGCCGGAAAAAAATAATGGTAATTTTTTATTATCATTGCATTTATTATGATGGATTAAAATTATAATATTATTATAAAATATTTAGTCCTATTTAGCATGGGCATTTTAACAAAGCACAATATACATTGAAATGCGTCCACACCACAGACATCAGAGACATGTTGGCGAATGGTAAATTAAACACCAAACGCGGGGTGAGCCAACTAAGCATTTTCTGGCGGTGCAATTGCACGTTATAGTTAATGTACAGTATTTCGCACCGGCGGGCACTGATGCGTGCGGTGCCGTGCGGATGACGCATTTGTAGGCTATTTGGAGCTGGACACGGTGCGGCGCACTTAAAATCGGCACATTCACATATTCACCAACGTTTAAAAATAAAAAATTTCGGTGGCCGAATATTCAGTGCATCACTAATATTCACTTTGGATTTAATGATTCAATCATGGAAGCGATTTATTTTAATTTTTTTAAGTTCAACAATTCTTTTTAAACTTAACTTGGTTCAACAATTGTCTTTTTTGAGTGCACTTTGTTAAAACTGCATTTTTTTTGCACTCATTTTAAATGGCAGTCTTCATTTTTTCTTCATATTAGTATTTTTATTCTATTCCAGAAAACTCTGCGAGATGGTCACTTCAAGGCTCTGCAGGGCAAGTTGGAGCTTCTGGAGAGGCTGTGTAGAGCTCTGCAGAAGGAGAGAAATGACCTCAACAACCAGGTTAGCCTCCTGCAGGAGCAGGGAAACGAGCCACCCGAGTTAGCAGGGGAAGGAGATGAAGGAAAGGATGATAAACTGGCCCATGATGAGAGGCTGGATACGAAGGGATTCAACAAAGCTCCCAGACCACCTGAGATGGCTGTTGAAAGCAAGACTGCTTCAAAGTTGTCAAGCCAGCCCATCGAAACCAAAGCCACGCAGGACTGAGCCGGTCTTTACCTAGATGTGTGCTCTGTTTTCTAAATTCTACACTTAGACCTCCAGTTTTCTACATGAACAATGAACCAATTATTTGTGCAATAATGGAAGAAGGATCATTTGATTGTCTGATTTAATTCATCTCTGAATTTGTATTATCCATGTTTGCAGTGGTTTTAATAATTGGGGTTTATAAGTTCTTTGCACACTATTTTCTACCATAAGTACCGGTTTTGTCATAGGTAATATTCACAACAATTTTGTCTCTTTTCATGCTGTATACATGCAGACAAGTCTCATTGATCATTTTAAATGAATTCAGAGGTGGGTATTTGACCTGCAAATGGGATTCTGATCTGTACTGGACACAGCATTTTGAATATGATTTTCATACCTTTATCATAGTGTGACCAAGTTTTCTTTTTAGAGCATAATAAATGTAATTTGTAGTTGGTTCTGGTTGTTCAAATTATTAGCAGGAATGATCCATTTCAGCAAATTTACAGCGTCTTGTCAAAGTATTAGCCTCTTTGAACTTTTTTTTGCGAAGAATCAACTCCTTGTCGGACACAATCATGAAATGGAATGGAAAGCATGCAGTATTTTAAACTTTTTTTTTTTAAAGGGTGACAAAAAAAACTGTCATCACCTAAACTTGAATAACTTTAGAAATGATTAATTATTTTTATTTTTCAGATTTACCAAGAAGAATTAATGTTCCAAGAGTCTACCAAATTTGACCTTCGAGATGCCATGGACTACTGAGAAAAATACATTTATAGTTAAGGCATATTTTCGGCTGAAGTCTATTGCTCAATTTCAATTCAAAGAACTGTTCGGATGTCGTGAATTTCCTGTCCACTCAATGATCTACAGATGGGTCAGCAATTTCAGAAGCTATGGTACTGTGCATAACCTCAATGGTAAAGACACTAACAGACAAGCACACTCTGGATGACCGAAATAATCAAGTACACCACACAACGTTGCTGCAGTCAGAGACTCGGTTGTCCACAGCCCAAGCAAGTCTGTGCGTCGGCGAAGTCAGGAGCTTGGAATCAACCGGGAGTCTGTGCTGAGAATTTTGATCGCATATCTGTCTGTTAGTGTCTTTACCATTGAGGTTATGCACAGTCCCATGGGTTCTGAACTTGTTGACCCATCTGTAAATCATTAAGTGGACAGGAAATTCATGACATCCGTTCTTTGAATTGCAATTGAGCTGAGGGGATAGACTTCAGCTAAAAATATGCCATCCATCCATCATTTAGCGCTTATCCGGGGTCGGGTCGCGGGGGCAGCAGCTTTAGCAGGAAAGTCCAGACCTCCCTTTCCCCAGCCACTTCAACCAGCTCCCCCAGCGGGATACCAAGGCGTTCCCAGGCCAGCCGAGAGAGTCTCTCCAGCATGTCCTGGGTCGTCCCCGGAGCCTCCCGCCGGTGGGACATGCCCTGAACACCTCTCCAGGAAAGCGTCCAGGAGGCATCCAAACCAGATGCCCGAGCCACCTCAACTGGTTCCTCTCAATGCGAAGGAGTAACGGCTCGACACGGAGTCCCTCCCGGATGGCCGAGCTTCTCACTCTATCTCTAAGGGAGAGCCGAAAATATGCCCTAACTATAAATGTATTTTCCTCAGTAGTCCATTGCATCTCGAAGGTCAAATTTGGTAGACTCTTAGAACATTAATTCTTCTTGGTAAATCTGAAAAATAAAAAGAATTGATTGATTATTTCTAAAGTTATTGAAGTTTAGGTGATAACCGTTTTTTTCACCCTGTATTTTTACTGCAAATAACTAAAAAGTAGGGTGTGTGAAATTATATTCTCTATGTGCAGCTAATTCGCTCCAGAAGTTCCCTAATGATTTCTGAATGATCACCAGACAGGTTCAGGATAAAGTGGTGGAGAAGTTTAAAGCAGGATTATGATTTAAAAATAAGAGAGCAATTTCACAAGCTTTTAGCATCTTGCAGTGCACTGTTTGATTAATCCTATTGAAATGGAGACAGTATCTGACTATTCCATCTCTACCAAGACCTTCCTCTAAACCAGGGGTGTCCAAACATTTTCCTTTGAGGGCCGCATACAGAAGAATTGAAGGATGCCAGGGCCGCTTTGACATCGTCTGACTTTATTAAACACGTTAAAACTAGTAAGTCATGCAATTATGTACTATAGTGATTTTAGCGGGGTTTCAGTTATTTTTAAACAAGACAACAGTTAGGCATTTTTCATGGTTTTTGGGGTGGCCTACACCCCTGTATCCCACTAGAATAGATTCACCCCTGGCCTGAGGCGATCTCCACTTTAGAATGATCCAAAATAAAATAAACAAAAACAGAATCAAAGGAAGAGTAATTGGTAATATAAAAAAATGTAAGCAGTGTTTACTTGAGGATCTTAGTTAATCATCAATGTGATTTGTTCACAAATCCAGAGGTGGCAAATCCAGGTCCAGAAAGTAAAAACCCTGCCTTAGTTTGGCTTTAGCTAGCTCGCTAGCTCCTGAAGAGGAATAAATTTATTTGTCCTCTTTTGCGTGTTCCAAAAATATGAAGACAAATTTCTTGTAAGAAAAAACACCTTTGCGAAAATGATTTATTAATAACAGAGATCTCTGGACATCGTGACAGACTCCGAACATCACGTAACAGGTGGAATTTTCAGAGTGCCGAATGTGTCTCTTCCGCGGGGAAGATGGCTTCTTATAGTTAAACAGACTGCCTCCCTTGCATTTGTAGACAAAACATACTCTCTGGGTACTTTTCCGTGAGCGATGGCGCAAACAGAGTCAGGGGTGTGTGGGTGTGTGTGTGTGTTTGAAGCAGATTCTGTTCTCAAGGACCAAATGTGTTTTCGCACAGAACACTGAGAAGGAATTTTTTTAGACCAAACAATATGTTCCAGCTTAGTTTAAGGTCAAATTATACTGAGTTCGACACTATTTCACCCACTTTACACATCTACAAAACACTTCAACATGGTTAATATATGAAGTAAAGAATTAAAATGTTAATATCTAACACTCCCTAGCTTGCTCCCTGGGTGCTTGTTTGCCTGCTAAGGAGCTAGCTAGCTAACACGAGTGACTAAAGCCAAACTGTGGCAGGGTTTTTACTTTCTGGACCTGGATTTGCCATCCCTGCACAAATCAGACCTTGACACAGACAGTGAAAAGTGGAGGAAAACGTTTTTACTTCTGAAATGGAAATGTCTTCATTCATTCATTCAAATACAAAGAACAATGTTTCAAGTTGAGTTTTAAATAGTCTATTTGCATATCTTGAAAAGCAGGCTGTGTTAAAAGTTATTTTTTTGTATATGCTGAAGGCCGCTAGAAAATGGAGAGTGGGCCGTAGTTTGGACACCACTGCTCTAAACGTGCAACCCAATCCAGGAGATTGGTCAACCAAGAGGCCCATAGTCATTCTGGATGAACTGTCAAGAACCATAGTTAATGTGAGGGAATCTGTCCAAAGGACAGCTATTAGTCCCACAATGCACAACAGAGAAAACCATGGGAGAGACAAAAAACATGGAAGAAAGTGCTCTGGTTAGATGAGAACAAAGTTGAACTGAAATGTGAAACATTTGGTGTGCAAGTCACCCTAAAAACACCATCCTCACTGTCAAACATAGTGGTTGCAGCATCATGGTCTGGGGCTGCTTTTTTTCAGTAGGGACACGGAAGATACAGATGATGGGAAGATGGATCCAAATATGGGGCAATTTTGGAAGAAAACCTGTTGGAGTCTGCAAAAGACCTGAGACCGGGACAAAGGTTTAACCTTGCAACGAGACAATGATCCTAAACATAAAACAAATAACAATGGAATGGTTCAAAACTTAACATAAACCCAGGCGTTTGAAGGGCAAAGTCCAGATCTGAATCCAATTGAGAATCTGTGGAAATACCTGAAAATGGCTGTTCACCAACGCTCTCCATCTAACCTCACTTATATGGAATTGTTTTGCAAGGAAGACTTGGCAAAATTTCAATTTAGATGTGCAGAACTGATAAGAGATGTACCCAAAAGAGCTGTAAGTGCAGCAAAAAGTGGTGGGATGAATATTTGCACGTTTCAGTTTTTTATTTGTAATTTTTTTATTAGGTATTATATAAATTTCGTTCCACTTCACGATTGTGTCCCACTTGGTGTTTTTTTTTTTTTTACAAAAAACACATTTTGTTAGAAGCCTGAAATGTGGAAAAAGGTCAAAAAGTTATAGGGGGCTAATACTTTTGCAAGGCACTATAGTCTAAAGCAGTGTTTCTCCTTGGGGCACGCTATCCACCCTCTTTTCCATGTCTCCCTATCCAATGCAGCTGATTCCAATGACGGCTCATCAGCTAGCTATGGAGAAGCTTGATAACTAACGATCCTCACCTGTATTGGAATAGGGAGAGATGTTAAACGGGCTGGAGAGTGTGCCCTGAGGACCAGGGTTGAGAAACACTGCTTTAGACTAAAGTGCCTTGCGAAAGTATTAGCCTCCTTGAATGTTTTGACCTTTGGCCTTGGAATCATGACATGCTACTTAGAGGGAGTATGTTGATAATGAACTAAACAGAAATTGCCTCTTAGCTAACATCCTTTTTTTTTTATAGTAGTCTTGAATATGTGTTCTTATTCAGTTGTTGAACTTGTTGCTGTTTGTTGAACTTCTCATGTTTTTCTCAACTTATAAAATAAGGGATGCTCATGTGCTATTTTTAACAATAAAAACATCACAGCTTTTCATTTGGTCTGCTTTTTATTTGATCTAGGGGCCCATGACTGATAGAACCCTTATTAATTAAATCCAAGCCTCCAGCTTATGTACCACTTATCCTCTCTAGGGCAGTCCTTTGCAAATATGTGGGCGGGGAGTAGTGGGTGGGAGGGATGCCTTTTTGAACAGCCTCTCATGTACTGTAGACCACACATGGACCACCACTGTGATGAGCAGTCTGGTTAGTGGATTCAGCTCTATACACATTTATTTAAGGCCCTGTTACACTGGGCTTCCTCATCTGAATCAGAGCCCGAAGTAAATCAAGAGAGAAGGAGCCTCTTTTCGCTTTCCCCTTGCAAGAGTGGCAATCTTGAGCCATTTATGGTTGAGTGTTGCTTCACATAAGTCTTTTGTAAACTAAATGTGCACAAGTGTCATTAATCTAATACAATATCATAAAAAAGAAAATATACCATTTCAGGTGCTGCATATTGGTAGAATATATTTAAAAAAACAACTCTTATTCCTTATTTGACAAATAAATAAGTAATGACATAATGTTCTAAGCCCAGCTTTTTTTTGCTCCTGCAGCCGGTTTGGGAGTGCAGAGCGCAACCAGCAGTGTTGTGCTCATTACTAAAAAATAGTAACTAATTACAGTTACTAGTTACTTCATTTTTCAAAGTAACTCAATTACTCTGATGATTACTTAAACAAAAAAAGTAATGTGTTACTATTAAAAGTAACTCTTTAGTTACTTTAAAAAAAGAACATACACTGTTCCTTTATGCTCAACTAAATATATTATATAATATATATATATTTTATATTTATTTTATATATATATATATATATAATTAATATATATTTTTAATTATATAACAATAATAATATGCACACACAAAACCCACTTTTTTTTCCCCACCTGCACTGCTCGCGATCGAATTGCAACATTGTAACATGGTGCATTACGCCTCCCATTTGTCCCGCAATGAGCATAGGACATTTTCATGAATTTATATATTTTTTTAAAGATGCCTGGACAGGATGTAAAAGAGTGGACATATCCAGGCAAAAGATCACGTTTGGTCACCCTCACCAAGTAGTTTGAGTGATCATCTGAGACTTCCATGGTTTGTTGCAGATCAGTGACATCTAGTGTGTTCATGACTGGTGAGGCAGTCCTCCTCATGAAGTTGCATATAAAAATATGAAACCAAACTATCAGATTAACGTATATTGCAATTTGAACCTTAATTGAAACATTTGTTTTCGCCGCTTTGAATCATGCTTCAATCAATTCCACACTGTTCAACAATGTGATAGCAAGAAAAACTGAAGAATGTTTATGTGTATGTGAGCAGAACACATGAAAGAAGAATGAGGTCAAACCGAATATCCTGCCCCCTCTGTCTAGAACAGGGGTGGGCAAACTCGGTCCTGGAGGTTTTGAAGGTTTCCCTCTTCCAATACAAGCTGATTCCATTCACAGGATTGTTATCAGGCTTATGCAGAGCTTGCTGATGAGCTGATCATATATACAGGTGTGTTGGAGAAGCGAAACATCCAAAACCTGCAGGTCTCCGGCCTTCCAGGACCGAGTTTGCCCATCCCTGGTCAAAAAAGAACTTAGGTAAATATGACCAGGTTCTTAGAAACAAAAATCAGGACCGGGAACAGAATTTTTCACGCCATTCCTCCAGCCGCACAATTTCCATCTCAAAGTTCTCCTACTAGCTGGCGGTGCGTCCTGGTCTGACTCAATACCGGCATTGGTGTCTTTGACAGAGAACCTGCCTCAGACATGGTATGGCAAGATGGCAGAAAATAAACAAGCTTAATGTCATCCTTTCCTCTGCACTTTGGTCTGGATGACATGCCAAATTGTAGAAAAATTACATTGTTTTGTGAGGTATGCTGCTACGTGTGGACAAGGCCTGGATCATTTTGTCAACATCAGTTCAGCCTGCTGGCACAAGTTTATGAGTCATCCAAATTGACCAAATTTCTGCAATCTGAGCATCTGCCATTTTGTGAGCACCAATCTTTATGAATACTCCACAACACGCAACACTAGTGTTGTCACGATATCAAAATTTTGATTTTGATACTTTACCTGTAGCCTCCCGGTACTGAAACAATACCACGGCAACACTTCAATAAAAGCAGTGAACTAATAGCTGACAGTTAAACAACTTCAAATTTGGTTTATTTGTATTACTGTAATTCAAAAAAATACTACTAGGATACTAATTAGATACATTTTGTAAAATAAAATGCATTTTGAACATGTTTAAAAACGGTCTGAACAATTGAACAAGACATTTTTCACACACGACTGATAACTATCATGTACTGTACAAAAGTTAAAGTATTAGGGTGCCAAAGGAATCGTTGTTCCTTCAGTCAGTAAAAAGTCTCATAGCATATTTAACCTTTGACTTCCCAAACACTCATGCTAGGAAAATTTTAAGAATGGAGGACCGAAGCCCAGTGATTTTATTTTGAATTGAAACACAAGTGACTATGCAGCTCAGCTCAACTTGATTTGTCATTTTCACAACAGCTGCAGCTGTAATAAAGCATATTGAGATAAAGTATGAACATGAACATTGATTGTAATTAAGTCAAACAGGGGAAAAAATCACTCCCATCATTTTTCTTGTGTGTCAGCTTTTATAGTTTGTTAGAAAGCCCACATTGTTCTGATATTTCAAGTCAAGTTTATTTATATAGCCCTTAATCACAAAAGAGTCTTAAAGGGCTTCACATGCCCTCAGTTGACAAATATCAACGAAATCCCCTAATCAAACCACAAGAGGGCAAGGAAAAACTTTAAAAAAAAAAACATCAGGCGATAAATGAGAAACCTTGAGAAGGGACCGCCAATGTGGTAATCCCCTCTTCCAGGATGATCAGGCTGCAATGGATGCCCAATGGGCATCCGTTTACATAGTCTGTGATGCTAAACAATATTAACTAGAATAGTATGAAAGTCCATTTAATAAGTTGAAGCGCAGCGTTTTTTATTTGCGGTTATTAACGTTTAATGTATTGATAAAAAAAAAATTCTGTCCAAGTTTGAAATGTCCTACTGTGTACAGGGTCTCTGCATGCATCTCATGTGTCACATGTAACACAATAGGGCAGTTTACAATTACGCCCAAACTACTATTTTTAGAACAGCGCATGGGCGTGGCCAGTTGATTTCCGGACAAAGAACACAGGCATGCGACTGAGGGAGTGTATTCGTACGAGCCAAAACTTGTGAACTGACTCGCTCTTTCACCATAAATATACATAACAGACGTATTATGGTTACAACAAACCTCTGTTGCTTTGGTGTCTGCCGTTATGTGACTGGCGATGTGACTGAAGGGAGTTTCCAGTGGAAATGTCTCCGCTGGGTTCAAGCATGTAGAATTAACATGAAAAATGCCACCAAAGACACTACACTACTACTGTGCTCTCTACATTTCGTCGGTGGAAATGGGCAAGCAGCAGAAAATCCACAACCAATCGATTGCAGGTATGTTTATTGTCTGCTTTCTTAGCGTTAGCCTTGCTAGCTGCCTGTCAAATGAAAATCATGTCTTTTTTTTTTCTTCTTCTGGAGAGCTCAGTATTGTTCATTCGGTAATTTTACCGATTTGACATGTCATCATTATTGCTCTCTCTCTTTTTCCCTGCTGCGTTGGGTTGGGGGCGCAGGCCATGTTGGAGTGGCTCCTGGCTCCTGGGTTTGCTCTCCGGCCGGTGGCCCCTGCGGGGCCCGGGGGTTATCCCTTGGCGCTGCCGTGGCCTGGGGGGCCCTGAGGTGTTGCGCTTGCTCTGTCCTGGCAGTGGTCGACGGCTCCCCTATTTGGTGGAGATTTTCATGCATGCCAGATCCACCACACCAGCATCTATCGAAACTGAAACACAATCTGCTTCTTCCTCTGGTGTTGAATCGGTGGAGGCTGGTGTCTGTGGATCTCACTCTGCTTCATCTGTCCTTCCTTCCTTTCCTCAGTCTCTCCTTTGGTCTCTTGAGGTCTCCCTAATTTGTTGGAATTTAGATGTTTCTGGGGTTGGTGAAAGACTCGGTGGGTAGTAGGTAATGTCTGGTCGGTGCTGGATTTCACTTTCCTTTCTTTTCTTTGATCCTTGCTCTGGTCTCCAGACAACCTCATGACTAGCTGGATTCTGAAGTATTCGGTTTAGGTGAACGGTATGGGATTTTTAATAGGTTTTAGGTGAACCAATGAATACACACTCACACGCACGCACATACAAAATAAAAATGAACAAAAAATTAAATAAAAATTAATAAAAAAATAAAATAAAAAAACAGAGAACAATGATGATGACATGTCAAATCCGAATGAACAATACTGAACAATACTGAGCTCTCCAGAAGAAGAAGAAGAAGAAGAAGAAGAAAAAAAGATTGCCTTTGGGTGCCGTAGAGACCCGTAGACCAAGTCATTGAGAATTTTTTTGTATCCGTCAATTGCTCCAGTATATGTTTACTGTTTCCACGACTGTGGTGGGTCAAATGCATTTATGTGTGTGATGATTCTTGTTTTTCTACGTTATTATGAGTGTGATCAACATATATGAAACTGAATTAAATGTGTATAATTTATCTTTATTTGATCAGTATTATACCGCATGATTTTAGTTAGCAGTAGTACTACCAAAATGTGCAGACAGCTTTTGAATTTGCATGGATTATATACAGTAGTTGGTGTTTAAAAGCAAGCATTGTTTTATATGTATGCAATTGAATGAAGCCACTGAGAGCGACATACGCAAACAGGAAAGCATACAGAATAACGGTCAGTCAGTTAAAAATGTAGTCTAAGTGGTATGAAAAGTATCACTGTGTAGTAACCCACTTCATCGGCAAGCAGCATTTTGGACAGACCAGATGCAGAATTTGCCCCGAGCTCAGAGGCATCTCTGCAATAGGGAAAAGGCAGAGAAGTGAAATAAGCACCTGTCATGTGCCAAGTGAAGTGTTAAGTGCACAAATTGTGGAGGCGAGTGTGATGTTTCCGGAGGGGTGACACCTCTGGGTCTTGGTCCCTTGTCAGACCCTGACAAATCATATGGCGTTAACACCCCCAACCCAATCCTTCCTTTTGAGCCCCCCCAACTACTTGCCGAGGGGCAGAATGGCAACTATTATTTACTGGATGTCTGCCCCATTTCCTCATATTCATCCTGGCTGGCCATCACAAGAACACAGTTACTAGCGGGTATTAGAACCAAAACCTCACCCCCATCTCTGCTAGCTGAGGGGGCAGCAGTGGCAAAATAATATCTGACAAGCATTTAGATCATATATACAGTGTGCCAGTGTCAGCTGTGAAACCACATTTTTGTGCCGGGGTTTGTTGTTGCATATTTCCCCCAAGGTTGGGCATGAACACAACTTGCAGAAGGTGCATTAAGGCTTGCTGTCATGAAGGCTGCTCTCAAATAAACAGTAATTCCATTTGAAGGCTTCACTGTGAGCGGCGTGAAAGTGCAAAATGTATGTTAAATTGTGTGTGCTAGAGGGGCTTGTATGGCGGCGAAGTGATATGCTATAGGCCATGTTGTGATGACTGCGATTTCAGATCATATGAGTTGGCAGTGGTCACTGGCAGCCATTTTTATCTTGTTGTCTGTGCGTGCTTGCGTGCGTGTGTGTGTGAAAACGAATGAACTGGACTCACAGTATAGGTGATTCTCAACATACGCCAGAGTTCCAATCCTGCGACACATCATGAACCTATAAGCGAAGTGCGCATTACGTTTGCGCATGCATGAAAATCAAGTTTTAAAAAAGCGTGGCTACCAAAATAGCTGTCATTTGAATGGCGGAGATTGGGGCGCTGAAAGTGTTTGCGCACACCTGTACACCTTAATGTCATGTATCGTCAAGACACTTCACACACATTGCCTTCAGTGTCACTCACACTGGTGTCTGAAAGGTGCGAAGGTTTGGTGGTGGTCGGAAAGGACGTAGGCATACACTGGCAGCCACGCTTCCGTCAGCCTGCCCCAGGGCAGCTGTGGCCACCAGAGTGTGAATGTGTGAGCGCACGAATAAGCGTCTGTGAAGCGTCTTGGAGTATCCAAAAAAGCACTTTATAAGTCTGATCCATTCTTCTTCTTCTTCTGCTTCTTCTTCTTCTGTGAGGAGTGGGAGGGTTAGAGAGAGGGAGAAGTGCGAAAACTTTTTGAGCGTTTTTTGGTGTTTTTTTCACCTCTTTTTGATATTTATGTATAATAGTTTTTTTTTTCTTTATCTTGTAGTGTTTTTTTTGTGTAAAACTTAGTGGTTAGTGTCGGTGTTTTGTTTTTCGGTGGTGGACCGGCGTAGCCGGTAGGCAACATGCCGGTGGCGGAAACGCCCGCTGCCGAGTTCGAGCGTCTCACTCGCCGGCACGCAGTTAAGCTGTTGCCGGCAGTGGGCTGCTTGGTGGAGGAGGCAGGAATGGCCGTGGGGAAGGTGGTGGGATATAGCAGTATAAAATCTGCGTCCCGAATGAATGGAGCGATCGTTATCTTCCTTGATGACACTAACAAGGTGGGCCAGGTGGTTGAGAGCGGTGTAGTGATTGGCGACACCTTTACACCTGTTCTCCCACTCGTGAGCCCTGCAAGGAAGGTAACGATCTCGAATGCTCCACCGTTCATTAAAAACGAGGTGCTCGCTAAAGAGCTGTCGAGATTTGGACAACTCGTTTCACCAATAAAAATGGTGTCTTTGGTCTGCAAGTCACCGCAGCTGAAGCATGTTGTGTGTCACCGGAGACAGGTGCACATGGTGCTTAAAGACACGACGGGCGAGCTGAACTTGACATGCACGTTTAAAGTTGAAAATTTTCCGTATATGGTGTTTGTTTCAACCGAACACATGAAGTGTTTTGGGTGCGGTGCGGAGGGGCACTTAGTTCGCTCCTGTCCGGAGCGGAAGGCGTCCGCTCCGGACAGGAGCGCCCCCCCACCCGGGGATGCGGCGGTGGCCGAAGGGGCGCCGCCCGCGGAGCCGGCGGATTCGGCGGCGCCGGAGGCTCCGGTGTTGGCCGGTCCGTCGGCGGGTTCGGTTGATGCGGTGCCGGTGGTGGGTGGGGCCGCGGTGGAGTTGACAGGAGCTGGCGGTGAAACCGATAACGTAATAGAGGGATTGATAAAGAAAAAAAGGGAGCAAACGCCGTCATTTTACGACCGTGTGAGAATGTTGGTGTGAATGAAAACATGGCTGATGTGGGTGATGAGGGAACGTCTGATGATGACACATTACTGAAAGTGTCACAAAAGAGAAAACTTAATGTTCTGGTGAAAGGTATGGTTAAAAATAGAAAAACGACTGAAAGTGAATGTGATTTTACACAGGATGACAACGATGTACCCTACTCTGTTGAAATGCTAAAGAGGTTTCTTGAAGATACAAAAGGGGTACGGCAAACCGCCATATCCGAGCATTTTTCCGATCTCAGGCTTTTTATTAAGTCCGCAAAGCCTCTTTCTCGAAGGCTTGGGGAAGTGCTCACCGACCAAGAAATTTATCGGCTCAGAAAGAGCATGGCGAAAGCTAAAGATGAATTGCACAATGATGAAATTGGGGATTAATCTCATTTTATTGTTGTTTTTGCATACCTGTCAACCTCTGCCGATAACTGCCCTTATAAATGATTATGATTCCCCTTACAAACCCCAAAAAAACCTTACAAACACCGTACGACGCATGTTTACTCGCGGTAACCAGACAGTGTAATAGAAATAACAAAGGTAATTTGCATACAAAGTCTTTTATTCAATTTAAAAAGTTTACAATGCAATAAACTGTGCCTTCAGTGCTTCCTATTGTAAGCCAATGTGCATGATTTAGCAGACTTTATCTGCTCTAATGAGGGTCTCACTTGTGAGCAACAGTTGTCACAGTTCAATTTCATCTGTAATAAAGAAGTAAGAGTGTCTGTTCCCATTGTCTTTCTGTACTCTGTATGAATTTTCCTCACATGGCTGAAAACCCGCTCGCTATCAGCATTACTGTGAGGAAGGCTGAGTAAAATTAGATACATCTTTCTCATCAGTGGAAAGCGATCCAGCCCCAAACCAGTTTTCATTTTGAACACATGAGGCCAAAATGTCTCTGGACGAATTGGTTGTCCATCCTGACTTTTCTGAGGGAGAAGATCATCAGGTATTAGTTGATAGTCTTCCCATTCATCTTTTAATTGTTCCTGATCAAAGTCTGGTGTAAACCTGTTTGCAAGCTTAACAATACTTGTGTAATCCAACATCTCTCTCTTTCTTGGGTCCAACACCACCAAGTCACTCAGTATTGTATTCTCAAATGGAAATTTTTGTATCATTTTAGTTACAACAGCCTCGTAGAAGGAGCGAACAGAGGAAAAAAAAGTTGCTTGCATGGCTGGTGTGATGCTTTGCCTGATTTCATCCTCCTCATTGGTGTCTTGGAAGAGGGCCCTGGTGCCCAAGCCAACAGCAAACCTGCTATCTTCATGCTGCAGGCATCTGTTTGTATAATCAACTGCCAGCAGGCTATCAGCAGATTTGACATGTTCCATTTGCACAAATTTCACCAAGAGTTTCTTTAAGAGTCTTTCCATTTCTGGTAGCAAATCTCCAATCATACATGCCTCTGTTTGGAACACAATATTGAATTGATTTATTTGAGGCAGGATGAAGCTGAGGAAGTGGAGTGTAAGGAGAGTAACAGGGTCTTGAAGTCGATCATGGATGCTTTTCACTTTACCTGCCCTTTCAACATCCGCATGGCTAGCGAAGTAGCTTTTGAGTGCTTCGTACTGAGACAATGTTCTTTCAACCACTTTTTGCAGAGACAACCATCGTGTCGGACAATGCTTTAGGATTTTTTCTTGCTCGGAATTTGTAAAGTCCTGAAACTCTTTAAAATCCTCAATTCGTTTGGAACTATTTTTAAAAAAATAAAATATATCCACCAGCAAGTCATCTATGTTTACTGGCAATGTCTTCAGTCCATCTTTGACACACAGATTGCCAAGATGACAAATGCATCCAACACTAAAAACAGCCCCATTTTTTTCTTTTATCCTAGACAAGACAGAGTTTTTCTTTCCAACCATGGTGTTGCAATTGTCGCTTGCAAATCCCACAACGTTACTCCATGGAATGTCATTTTCTTGTAAAATGTTGTCAATAACGGCAAAGATTGATGCTGCTGTGCCTGATGCCAACTCTGGTAAATCGAGGAGTCTGGTATTTGTGTTCTCCCCATCAAAGAAGTGAGCTAACACAACAAGTCGCTTTTTGGTAGTACGATCATTGCTTTCATCAATCATGAGGGTAAATGGGTGAGTTCTGCAGTACTGAATGACGTCTTGGGTGTAGCCACGTGCAAGGCTCTCCTTAACAATCATCGTAGCCTTGGTCCTCCGACATGCAAACTCCTGCAAAAATATAATATTAAAATATAAAATTTAAATTTTGGACACGGTGCCATAAATGCTGATTCATTGTAGATATGAATGATAATAATAATAATAATAATAATAAATTACCTCAGCTGTCTGTGAATCCGGAAACATAACTTTCACCAAATCCGAGAAGTGGTCCGCAGCTGTGAAAGCAATGTTGTGCTCAGCAAGAAAATGGCAGAAGAGAATTTCCGCATTTGTTGTTTTGTGGGATGCTGCAGGATTTGCGGTAGAGACGAAGTGCTTGGTTAATGGGACATGTGAATTGTTTTTTTTCACATTCTCCACGTGTCCGGCAGTTTTAAAGTGGCTCTTCAGATCGTAAAATCCACTCGCAGCAACTTTCACGTCTTTATTGCAAGGGACACAGAATGAGAATTGAGTGCCTCTTAACGATGCTTTAATCCAGCCAGCATATTCACCTTGAAGTAACTCCCATTCTTTCTGGTGTCGACCCGATCCTTGAGTTCTTCGTTTCTTCCTAGGTGGCTCCTCCATGCTTGCTTCCACGATATTTACTCTATGTATATCTACGCATGCGCATGTCAGCGCTTTTTTTTTTCCCCGTACAAAAGTCGGTGTACGGCGTACATGATTTGAAATGGTAAAAAAACGTATAAAATACGTATAAAACGTACAAGTTGACAGGTATGTTTTTGTCAAAGCTGTGTTGTCCTAATGGGTTGCTATTTATTTTCCCACTTATGTGTGATTTTAATATGGGAACTCTGAACGTGAATGGTGCCCGGGCTGATTTCAAAAGAGCTGCTGTTTTTAAGATGATGGAATTGAATGGACTGAATGTTGTTGTTTCTTCAAGAAACGCACAGCACTGACAACAATGTCTGTGAATGGAATATAGATTTTAAGGGGGAGGTAATTCTGAGCCATGGTTCCAGTGCCAGTGGGGGAGTTGGTATTTTATTAGCTCAGAATTTTTTACCGGCTTCTTTTAGTGTAGAGGAAATTATTCCAGTTTTTTTGCTGAAAGTTATAGCGTTTTATGAAAATGTTAAGTTAGTATTTTTAAACGCCTATGCTCCAACCAGAGGGGTGGAGAGGATAACGTTTTTAGATAAGTTAGGTGATGCTCTTAAAGCGTGTTGTGGTGATTTCGTGTTTTTAGGCGGTGATTTTAATTGCACTGAAAATCCCACTCTGGACAGGAATCATCCTGAGCCACACCCTGGGTCGTCTCACAGACTCAGACAGCTCATTAAAGACCACGAGCTGTCTGACCTATGGAGAGTTTTTCATAATGACACACGACAGTACACATGGAGCCATAGGTATGAGAATTATTTATCCCTCGCCAGACTTGATCGCTTTTACTGTTTTAGTCACCTTTTAAATATTTTTAAAAGGTGCTCGATTCGGCCTGTTGGTTTTAGCGATCATTTTCTTGTTTCTTGCTCTGTTTTTATTCAGAACATTCGCTTACGTAGTGCCTATTGGCATTTTAACACAGCTCTTTTGAATAATCAGGCTTTTAAAACAGCTTTTAAGTTTTTTTGGTTATCCCACAGAGAGAGCAGACCCAGTTTTCCCACCATCCAGCAATGGTGGGATTACGGAAAAACTCAAACCAGACAACTGTGCCAGAATTTCACTCGCTTTGCCACAGGTGAGTTGACCCGGACTGTAAGGGGTCTGGAGAGACAAGTAGAGGAGTTACAGTCTTTAGCCGCTTCTACGGGAAATCGAGGAGTTTTAGACTCCCTCAAGTCCAAACAGTCGGCGCTGGCCAGCCTGCTCGGGGTTTCTGCACAGGGGGCGCTGGTCAGGTCGCGTTTTATGAACATCTCGCAGATGGATGCCCCCTCTCAGTTTTTCTTTGGGCTTGAGAAGAAAAATGGACAAAGGAAGATCATTCATTGCTTACGCACGGGTAGCCGTTCAGAAGTCTCAGATTCTTTTGGGATCAGGAAATATGCTGCTGGTTTCTACAGAGACCTTTATAGGAATGAGTGGTCAAGTAATCCAGAGGCACACAGCAATTTTTTAAGCGGTCTCCCTCAGGTGAGCCAGGAGCAAACCCCTCAGTTGGCGGCACCGGTGAGGCTCGAGGAGCTGGAAGCTGCCCTGGGGAGCCTGCAGTGTGGCAGGGCTCCTGGCATTGATGGCCTTTCGGTGGACTTTTACAAGTCCTTCTGGCCGATTGTCGGACCAGACTTGCTTGCCGTGATGAACGACAGCATCAAAAATGGGAAGCTCCCGTTGAGCTGCAGGAGGGCCATCATCACCCTGCTACCAAAGAAGGGAGACCTGCAGGACATTAAGAACTGGAGGCCTGTGTCCTTGCTGTGCTCGGATTACAAGATCTTGTCCAAAGCGCTGGCCCTTAGGCTGCGAGGGGTGATGTCGTCCATCATCCACCCTGATCAGACCTATTGTGTGCCGGGCAGGCTCATCAGCGATAATATAAATCTAATTCGGGATTATTTGGAACTCTGCAATTCCTCGGATATTGGGACTGGACTCATTTCTATAGACCAGGAAAAGGCTTTTGATAGGGTTGAACATCAGTACCTGTGGCAAACCATGGGAGCCTTTGGTTTCAGCCCTGTTTTTATAGCCATGATCCGGGTGTTTTATTGTGACATTGAGAGCGTTCTTAAAATAAATGGTGGTCTGAGTGCCCCGTTCGACGTCCGGAGGGGAGTGAGGCAGGGCTGCTCTCTCTCTGGGATGCTTTATTCTCTGTCCATAGAGCCTCTGCTCCACAAGTTAAGGGAAACTTTAAACGATGTGTACATCCCCCAGTGTTGCATGTCTTTCAAATTATCTGCCTATGCTGATGATGTAGTGGTTTTAACTAAGTCACAAGAGGACATTGACATTTTAAAAAAAGTTGTGACAGAGTTTGGTTTTATTTCGTCTTCGCGGGTGAACTGGGGGAAGAGCGAGGCTCTCATGGTGGGAGAGGGGCTGAAGGACAAGTTGAAATTGCCGGGCGAACTGGAATGGAAAATTGGGGGTTTTAAATATTTGGGCATCTTTTTGGGGGATGAGACCTACAAAAAGAAAAACTGGGATAATGTGTTGGAGACGGTGAGGGTGAGGCTAAAACGGTGGAAATGGTTACTGCCAAAAATGTCTTACAGGGGCAGAACCCTCATCGTCAACAATTTGGTTTCATCTTCCTTGTGGCACAAACTAATGGTCCTAGACCCTCCAGCCTCTCTTCTAGAAGAGTTACAGCGCATTTTAATTGATTTCTTTTGGGGGGGGAAGGAGGCACTGGGTTCCACAGAGCATCCTTTTCCTCCCTATAGAAGAGGGGGGGCAGGGCTTGGTGCATTTGGCCAGCAGGGGCGCTGCTTTTAGACTCCAGTTTATACAAAGGCTCCTGACTGGCCCCAAGGATGTTCTGTGGAGACCATTAGCCCGATGCACTCTGCAGCGGTTGGGTTTATGTGGTCTGGATTTTAGTTTGTTTTTAATGGACTTGTCTCGCATGAGCACAGTTTCTCTGCCTTGTTTTTATCGGAGTGTTTTTAAAGTCTGGAACTTCCTGAAAAAACAGCGGGCGGATCAGGCCGACTCACTGTACTGGCTCATGCAGGAACCTGTCCTCCAGGGAACCCTGCTGGACTACCCTAGCTGGGGGGGAGCGACTCTGTCCAAGACCCTTCAAGCTGCAGGGGTCACAATGCTTGGCAGAGTGGTGGAGCTGACCGGTCCCAGTCTCGAGGACCCCGCTCCGCTGGCCTCCGTTCTGGGGCTACATTCAGTGAGGGTCGTTGCACAGCTGCTGAACCACTGGAAAAGAAGACTGGCTGGACATGAGCGCTCCCTCCTCAGTCTGTATGGCAGTGGTTCCCTAACGCCGAACCCAGAGCACGGCTTCCCCCACATCGGCCTGCTCCCAGACTTGGGTGACTGCGGCGGCCCCCTGCTGGAGAACATTCCAGCAGTTTCTTTGGGAGCCGCGCCCGGAAAACAATTTTACCAAACAATGGTCAAGACCCTACACAGAAACAAACTTACCGGACACTTGGACACTCCATGGAGGAGAGTCATAGACGATAAACTGAAGCCAGCTTGGGGCACCTTATACAAGGCCCCAGTGGTCAAGAAACACGGTGATGTTCAGTGGCGGGTCCTCCACGGCATCGTGGCCGTGAACTCCTAAATATCCGCGATAAATCCAGCCGTTGCGGATACCTGCCCCTTCTGTGGGCACAGGGAAACAGTTTTTCACTGTTTCTATCAATGCGAGCGTTTACGATATGTTTTTGATTTTGTCGATAGGGTTTTTACTCTATGTAAAGTAGCTTTTCACAAGCACTGTTTTATTTATGGTTTTAACCACAAGGGCCAGATCAAGAGGGAAAGAATGTTTTAAACTTTGTTTTGAGCCAGGCCAAGATGGGTGTGTGGTTGTCCCGAAAAAGGAAAGTTGACGATGGGGCAGAAGTTGATCCCACGGTTCTGTGTAAAAAGTTGATAAAGTCCAGACTTTTTATTGATTTTAGTTTTTACAAGAGAGCAGGAGATCTGGAGAGTTTTTGTGACATGTGGACTGTTAACGGGGCACTGTGCGATGTGAATGAAGAGGTGCTGTGTTTTAGTGATGTTCTGCTGTGAAAGCATTTTATTTTTTTGTCTATTTATTGAATTGTTCTTTGCCGACCTGTGTGTTTAGGAAAAGAATGTAAATAAGAGCGGCAAATAAATGTATTTTTTCAAAATCAAATCAAATCAAATCTTCTTCTTCTTATTATTATTATTATCATTATTAAAACTTGCAAGCATTGTTTAAACGTCTTTCAGCCTTAAAGTGACAAAATGACGGGTGCACTCTGTGCCATTTTTAACTTTCTTAATGAGTTTATAGGCAAAAAAACGAACAAACACTATTGCAAAGCTCGAGAAGACGAAAGTGTATGCTTGGAAAGCTACGTTCACTCTTCCCAATTTACAGACAGAAAAGAAAGAGCCAAACGTATAAAAAAGGATTAGGGCCAGTGAAGAGGGAAAAAAATGGGTAAGCAGGATTCTCACTTTATTCTCCAAATTCTGACATTTAAAGTGAGAATTCTTACTTTAAATTGAGAATTCTCACTTTGTGACGTAGAGCTATGAATTGTGGAGTGAACTCAAAAATTCAGAATTCTGAAACCTTTTTTTTTCTTCACTGGCCCTAATCCTCTTCCATACAAACGGATATAAAAAAGGCTAAAATTGAAAATGTCTTTAACACATTTATTTTGTGAGACCATGGTCCTCAGTCGGAAAAGGGTGGAGTGCGCTCTCCGGGTCGGGGATGAGATCTTGCCCCAAGTGGAGGAGTTCAAGTATCTTGGGGTCTTGTTCACGAGTGAGGGTAGGTTGGAGTGGGAGATCGACAGGTGGATCGGTGCAGCGTCTGCAGTGATGCGGACTCAAAATCGGTCAGTTGTGGTGAAGAAGGAGCTGAGTCGAAAGGCGAAGATCTCAATTTAACGGTTGATCTACGTTCCTACCCTCACCTATGGTCACGAGCTGTGGGTCGTGACCGAGAGAACAAGATCCCGGATACAAGCGTCCAAAATGAGTTTCCTCTGCAGGGTATCCGGGCTCTCCCTTCGAGATAGGGTGAGAAGCTCGGTCATCCGGGAAGTACTCAGTGTCGAGCTGCTACTTCTCCGCGTTGAAAGGAACCAGTTGAGGTGTTCCGGACATGTCCCACCGGCGGGAGGCCCCGGGGACGACCCAGGGCACACTGGAGAGACTACGTCTCTTGGCTGTCCTGGGAACGCCTTGGGATCCCGTCGGAGGAGCTGGCTGAAGTGGCTGGGGAGAGGGTAGTCTAGGCTTCCCTGCTAAAGCTGCTGCCCCCGCGCCCCAACCCCAGATAAGCGGTAGATGATGGATGGATGGATGGATGGATAGATGGATGGACATTTATTTTGTCAATATCCTGAAACCGAGGGAACAGACGGAAGCATCACGAAGCTTGCTAGCGGACGTACATGTAATGAAACTAACGGTCATTTAAGAACCTGCTTCTAGCCCCAATTGACGCCCTCAGCTACTACGATTACATGCAGGCAACAACCCTTTTAAAGCCTTTAAAAAATATATTGGCAATATTCAGGTTTGGTAAGGCGAAGTAAACATGCGCAAAAACCCAAATATGCTATTATTCTGGGTTTTAAAAACCTGAATGAGAGCCCTGGGTAACTCTTTCCCGAATATGCTCTTATTTGGGTTTTTAAAAACCCGAATAAGAGCCCTGGGTTACTCCTTTCATAATTGGAATCCTTGCTCATTTATACGCATTTGGAATACCTCGAAGGATCGGGCGATGTTTTTCGCTGTGCGCATGTTTGCTATTTTCTTTTTTGTCTTCTTTTCTTCTTCGCTTGTTTGATTCGCAAGGAATCTTGAGTATGTAGTCACGACACGTATGGCAGCTCTGTCCTACTCGCTAAAGAAGCCTCTCTTGAATACATTGATTTCTCCGCTCTGTTTCCACGTTATTTTCTGTCTCTATGGCGAAAACGCCACAATTTGTGCCTATATACACATACAGTAAATACAAGTATATAAGTCCGTGCTTCTGGCGTGTAATCCACCAGAAACACTCAAGCCGATGTCAACAAACAAGAACCACACTTCTGAAGCAAGGAGGAAACCAACTACAGTGGTACCTTGGCTCACGAACTTAATTGGTTCCCACAGAGAGTATGTGAGCCGAAAAGTTCGTCTTCCAAACAAGTATTTCCCATAGGAAACCATTGAAATGGGAATAATCCGTTCCCAGGTCCCCATAAAACACAATTTTCTACTAAAAAAGCCTTAAAACTACACAAAATATACCTTATTTTATGTATAATAAATGTGCTATTGTATTGTAATTAAAGAAATACACTGTACTGTATAATAAAGCAAAACTTGCAACTTGCCTTTGTGATGGTACAGTAGTTGAAGGCTTGATGGAATGGAGTGGGAGGAGGAGGGAGGGAGGGAGTTACTGTTTGGAAGGAGAGTCCTCCGGTGTGGCTTCTCTTCTTTGCTTCTTAGGAGACTCTTTATCCTTGTTGCTGACTAAAAACCTCTTAATTGACACCTGTTGCTTTCTGAGTTGTACGGTCTTACGAAATTGAGGCATCACATTATCATTCATCATGTTGATGATTCTCATAGCCACAGTCTTTTCTGAATGGTACTGTTCGACAAAATGCTGCACATCACTCCACTTTGCTAACATGGTCTTGATGCTCTCACTTGATGCTGACAAACACGCACCTCGTTCGTGTTTGTCGATGATCTCCTTCTTCTGCTCGACCGTAATTTTCTTCAATGTCTTCTTAGGCTTAACACTAGCCTTTTGTGGGGTCTTTTTCGGTCTACCGAACACAAACCACGTCCGCACTCAAACAAAGGGGGCGACGAACTGGGACGCCGTGAGCGTGCGTCAGCTTCTCGTGATTTCTCGTGTCGCGAGATTTGGTTCGTCCGCCGAAAACTAGTTCGTCAGCCGAGACAAAATGCTCGCGAATTTAATGTTCGTGAGGCGAAAAGTTCGTGAGCTGAAGCGTTCGTGAGCCGAGGTACCACTGTACTTTATTTAGCATGGTGAGTGACATAAATATAATGTATTTTATTGAACGTATAGTAAATTAAAGGCGGAAATGACGTTATTTATGTAATTACGTTGTCCGTGCGTCGCGGTCCAAACGGGTTATTCCAATCTCTTTCTGTCACGCAGATAAACGTGTTACCTTGATTGTTTCAGAAACCGGAATTCTGACCTTAACCCGAATATTGACTGCATGTAAACGTAGTCAGTGAAGAAAGATCCTATCCGTCTTCCTTCGCGTCCCTCCTTGGTCCAACTCCCGGTAAAGTGCACACATTCAGCTGAATATTAAGCACTTATATAAGCTTATCTGTATGTGTCACGGCAGAGGGAAGTCAGTAACGACACGCTATACATGTTTAAAATAGATTACATAAAAAAACTCAATAGTACCTACTACTAATATTAATAATGTGCAGGGACACTAGTAATAGTCTTGGTGATTTATCCAGAGGCAATGCTACATGAGTAGTAAGGGTAGGAATCTCTGGCATGAAGCCAATTCGATACGTATCTAGATACACGGGTTACGATTGGATACAAAAAAACGGTATCTGTAAAGGCAGAATGGTTCGATACGATTCGGTTCAGTTTGGAAGAGATACGATTCGATTCGATATCCGGTTCGATATGTCAAATAATGCATATAGTTCAAATTTGTTAACGTAGACAATTATTAAGAACTCAATTCTATAAAATAACATTCCTACAGTATTTTCAAATATGTAAAAGACCACTTATCACTGAGTATTGTTTCTTTGTGGCACTGGAGAAAATAACAAAATGTCACATGTATTTATTTTTAGACACAGGCAAAAAAATATGTTCTGAGTTACATCACTGTTTGGACTGTACCAGAAAACAAAATAGATTCAGGATAAACAATGGAAAAATAGTCTATCATTTCAGCCTGAGCATAGCCTAGTGTTTTGAACACAATAGGTATTGGGTACTAGTAGGTAACAGAAGTGCAACATTTCAACCTAAATATAGTGTTTTTTTCCCCAAACACAATAGGTATTAGAGGTAGGTAACAAACACTTAGAACACAGCCCGTAGGTAAAGTACAACATTTCAACGTAAACAATTTACAAAGTGAAAATTAAGTAAGCCTAACAAAGCAGAAGCCCTAACAAAACTACAATCAAACTGTTATTATGCTTTCAATGAACTTGTGCCTTGTTTATTTTATTTATTGTCAATGTTTACATCTTTCTTACAATTGATTTGTGATGTCATTTTGGAATTGTCAGTAAGGTATATTCCTTGTGCACAAAAGTGCCCTTTTTTACCCCCTGGAGCACTTGCCCCCAAAATCTCTGTGCACGCCACTGGTAACGTATATCTCGGCTCTAAGGTATGCAGCAAATCCTGAAATCCATCACACTCAACTACTGTATACTGTAAGGACATAATCCCTTGGCAATGAACTGGGTTATTGTATTCGTGATTTCCTTAGCTCGTGTCAAATTGTGGCAGAGTTTCCCAAAATAGCTCAGGATACTGCCTGTTGCTTGCGGTGCATTGTTAGCATGCTGCTGTTTGTTCCTTGATTTTAGCTCACCATACTCGTCACGGTGCTTCCTTGTGCCATGGCAGTCTAGATTATTCGTTGAACCAGTGTACATCAACGCTGCACTACACAATTTGCAAATGGCGTAGCTTTTATCAAGTTGTCCGGCTCTTTTGTAAAATCCAAAAATGCTCCATACATTAGATCTTTGTTTGCCTGGTGCGTTGAAAATCGTTCTCTCTGAATCCATATAGTTAATTTGGCGCTTGAACCGGCAATACTCACATCCATATTGCTCACTGTCGTTGCTATTTTTTAAGCATTTTGATTGATCTTTCAAGGTCCACAGAAAATTTTGTGTTTGGACTATGGAAACACACATACTACCAAATGAAAGATTGGACTCTTCATCAGAAAAAAAAAGTTTGTTTCTACCTTATTCCATTTTTCAGTAATCAACAATAGAAAATGGTTAGTTTCACCCAAATGCTCTGTTTTGAAACAAAATACGGAGAAATCAAGCTTTTTGTGAAACGATATTATTTCATGCACTCTAGTGAATTTGACACCTTTTTTTCCCCATGAAAGATGCCACAAACACCTAAACAGTGCTTTACTTCTGTAAAACACTACCACCAACAATGAAAAAGTGTTTTTTGATAGCAAAATACATTTATTTACATTCAACAGTGTAACAATTTGACAATACAATTTGGCAAACTATTTACAAATGTGTGCAACCGTGGTACTATTTACAATTGTGTGGATGTTTCAAATACAGTTTTTCTTTTTGTAACACTCCCCTACGTGCAAGAAGACGCAGCAGGATTTGCACAACAGATTAGTTTCACTGCGATTGCCCCTTCGCGTGCAGACGCTACACTTTCTTGCCGGCCTTTTTTTCCGGGGAATAGCAAGTATATACTGCAGTGTGTGTTTGGCCATTTTGCCATCAAGTCTAATCTCAGGATCATGATACGGTGACGTTACGGTGGTGTTACGTCTGGCTTCCTCATGTCCTTCAGTTCCTACCGGGTGGTAAGAGCTGTTCTGATCCATCTTATCCACTCTATTCATGGTTGCATCGTAGTCCATAACCAGTGTCTTCTCCGTAATCACACTGTACCCACTCCTCCGATGAATATGCATTGGACTCGGGGTACTCTTTGTCTTCCGATTGAACGTCCGCCTGTGCAAAAGTGCTCGGTTGTGCTCCGCGTTTTCCGGCGTTAGCATCGCTAGCCGGTGAGGCTTTATGATGTGATCATAGCCGCCGCGTCAACCTCGAAGTCACCATCATCATCATCGTTGTCATCAATGTGCTCTTTAGCATTGGTCGATGCTTTTTGTCTTTGAAAAAAATGCTACGTGTGACGTAATATAAAACGTGCAACGTGTATCCGGTTTATTCGCAAAAGCTGTTTCCATAGCCAAAAAATTTTGGGTGAATTTTGGGCCCTTTAATTTCTAGCATTTCCATTTAGTTTTATTTTCACATCGCTTGAAAATTCAAATAAAAATGGGTGGATGTAAACCCCATGACCATGAATGACCATGAGGTAAATTGGCAGGTGCATATTATGTACGGCGTGGTGTAACGATTGGTTGTAACTTGTAGCAGAATAGCTGGGAAAAGAGGTAGGAAATTGTGTACTAACTAAATAAACTTATCAACTCATTTGTACTCATTTGTCATTTAAAAGGGAAGCATTGAGTCCAACCCTCACTGGAAATGAATCTGACTTATATTTTGTTGAAACTTTTGTTCATTTGTTCTCTAAGTGCAATTTAGTTTGACTTCTTGTCGATTTGTTTCCTGAAATGTAAAATTTTAACAAATTTTATGGAATGTCAAAATGTTTTGGAGTTTAAAATATGGTTTTGCCCTAACAATAATTTACTTGTGTAACACAAGCATTCCAATACAGTATTAGTGCACTTAGTCTGCTAAAATGTCTGAAAATATACATTTGCCATTTCATGGAAAGATTGTAAAGCTGTTTAGTCTTTCCACCTTGTTATAAATATTTTAATGTCTTGTTCAAAATGTGCTTTACCTTAGTGCCCTCAAGGACCAACCTAAAAATTTTAATCACACTTGTCATGTCCAAGTCCTTTACTTCTTGTTGTCAAAGTCATTGTTTCATCCTTCACAGTTAAATCCCAAGGCTGCAGTTGACAATTAAAAACAGAAGTGGGAATGCATCTCGTTTTGTCCTTGTCAATCACAAGGAGTAATGACTCTTCCTGCAGGCCATAGGCAAGGCTGCAGGGAATGATTGTCAAGTGCCATTACTGTCCTACTAAGGCTCCAAAAAAAGGCAGCATTTTTACATTACAAAAAAGATGTATGCATTATTTAATACAGAGATCAGGCACAATTTAGAGAAGGATCTTGAATTCTCTCACTGAGTGCTGCAATCAAGACTCCAGGGTAACATGGCAGCAAAGGGTGCAATGAGGGCTGTTTGCTTTTCTCTTTCTTTCACATAAAAACATACATCTCGAGATGAGTCATCTCATTTTAGAGGGGCTCCAACATATGAATACAATAAAATAACATGTTAAACAACATAATATTATAGGGAGTCTTTTTGTCGTTGTTGAAAGAAGTTATGGATGGATATTTTTTTTAAAGTGCATGTACATAGAGTAAATCAATCGAAAAAAAACATAAAGGAAAAATTATACATATAAAAGTACAAGGAACAAAGAAAAAGAAAAATTATGCAAAACATTTATCCTTTTGGATCAACCAACCAATCAATCAATCAATCAATCAATCAATCAATCAATCTCCCCCAACCCCCACCCCAGATTTGTATAACACACAGCCCACAATGCATATTAGTTGTATGTACCACAACACCACTAGGCCCTGTTAACTCATGAAAGGCTTTCCCCTTTGCAAAAAATGAAACCGGAACAGGCCTAATCACACCACTGTCGCCAAAACATAAACATTGAGCTTAAATTAAGTGCATCAAAAATGAGAAATGGGGATGAGTATTGGTATTAAGTGGTAGAAGTAAAAGTTCCACATTTCCAAGTCACGCTAGAAGGCAGCGTGTTGCTCTGTGCAGATTGTATGCTCAGTCAGCCGAGTCGAGATGTGGGAGGAATTCGATGACTTAGAAGCAAACCATTTTTGAGACAAAAGGGTGTGCTGTATTTTTGTTGTCGGAATATTACATTCCAAACAAGTACTGCATGGTCATGCATATTTTAGTTTTTGTTTAAAAAGGGCACACAGTAAAATAAATGAATACATCTCTAAAATTTGGGTGGTACTCGGATATGATTTGGGTGCTTGAGTACCCTAAAAATGGAGTAAAAATGCAAATGCCAATTGCTTCCTGTGCTATTGGCTTCCGTATTATGAAAATTCATCTGACCTTAATATAAACAAGCTTCAATAATATCAGATAAGCTATATAGAATCATCAAAATTGGATGAACATTTCTATGGTCAAATGGTAGTGGGTTTTTTTGTTTTTAAGAAACTTTCACAGTTTAGATTTTTGATGAACACTACCTATGACTGTTTGGCTATATTCCACATTATTTATTAACTACAGGACAACAATCTCAAACTGCCAATGGAGACAAGGTCATGCAGCCGACAGCCTCCTGTGACCACCAAGAAGAATAAATAAATACTGTGGCCCATCATCACAAGTTTTTGTTGCAAATGTACTTATCCTGTCAGTTCACCATGTATTGTGAAGCCGCTGCCCTCAGCCTTTTCTCTGGATTAACATGAAAACAAGCTCCATGAAGAGGGCTTCTCAATAGTGACACATTGTCATTCGAGTGACACTTCTTTACAGGACTAAAAACATGCTTTTCACTCCGTGAAGAAAACACTTTATCCATGTTTTTACACATTTTGTATGTGTATGAACCTGGGTCACTCTGTCGCTTTATCGCTTGGTGCTAAATTGATAGCAGTGCAGGTGTTAATTGTTCAGACATGTGGCTGGCTCCCTGATGGAGAATGGATGAGGATCAGATTGAAGTCAAAGTTCACAATGACGTGCATTTTCTGAGTGCTGGAACAAGAGAGGAGGCCATTGAAGAGTACTGAATGGGAGTTGCACTTAAATCTTTCTGTATACTGCAGCCAACAAAAGAAAAACATCTTAAAGTAACAGAGATAGTATTTGAGAGCCAGTGCCTTGGAGAAACTCTGACACACTCAGCAAATGCTGTAAACACAGAGAAGAATTTTAACATGTGTGACGGACTCTGGGATATTAAATAAAAATTGAGATATTCATATTTTGTAATTCTACTAGGGGTGTCAGGCGATAATTTTTTTGTCATAATTATATATATATTCTAAATGTACAATTAAATGTACAATAAAATATTTTTTATTTCTTATTCGCTTTATTTTTATTTTGTAAGTTTTCATACTTTTGTCAATATAAAGTGGAAAAAATGTTAAACAAATAGAAATATGGCTCCATCTCTTAGTCATTGATACAGCAATTTTATAATAATTCATAAAATTGAGTTTAAAAAAAAAAGTGTGACATTGATTTGTGTTGAGGTAATTTTTCTGCCACTAGATGGCATAATTGCATTTGTAAGACATTGGTGACAGTTCAGTGCATTTTCTTTTTCATATTAAAAGCTATCTAATCTTTAACACGGAGTAACAAATTAACATGAAATTTTGCACATTTTTTAAATTGTAAAATAAAATTTGAACCCAGTCTCCACAAATATATGCATTATTATTAAATGTATTGCTACTAAACTTTAACGTGGGCGTGTCTGCTGCATTCCGACTGGAATTCCCCCAGTACAGGTTTTCCAAGTAAGAGGCGGTCATTAATCGCGCGTTAAAATAATATGTGGCATTAAAGGAATTTCAAATTTACTGTAAATTAACGGGCAATTTTGACACCCCTTAAATTCTACACCTAATTCCCTTTGAAATGAAACATAATACATGGAAGTACCTAAAAAAAAATTACGTTGTATATTAAATACAGTCAACAGTTCATTCACAAATCAAACCCTCCCGACCTACAGTTGAGAGTTGTAAACAAGCAATAACACATATAACTGAATGTCAATTTTAAAACATGGAGTGGAGTAAATCAAAAGAAACAAATTAAGGCCTGGATTCTCAAATCAAAAAAGACACCAAGAAACACATTGCTGGCGTCAGGCAGAAACCTCTAATTTGGTGAATTTCATATTTTTCACAAATCTATACTATTAGTCAGTCCACACCTGTCTACGTTATTTTGACAAATTACTGACCAATCTAAAGTGTCCGTTTTGCGGGTCTCCTGAAAGATGATGATTTTGGAGGTACATGGATTCACCTAACGCCAGCAACAATACAAATGAATGATAATAATGTGACGTCTTGCAAGAATGCCACCAGCAAACGTTGTTTGGTGTGTCACCCTTTTATTTATCTTGAAAAAACGCCGAAAACAGAAAACAATTCATGAGCGGCTAGCAGTAATAGCAAAGAACACACAACCCGAACGTAACGTGACATCCCTCCTCTCCCGCGAGACGTGTGTTGCGTTTACTAACACTCTGACATCAGACTGCTCAAGAGAATGGGCAACACCGGAACACACAACACACTTAGCCCCTGGGCGTTATTTGACCATTTTTTGGCTTTTTGTTGGTTATGACCAAGCCATTTCAAAATAAAATAACGCCCAGGGGTTAATTCATTAAAATAATAATAATAATAATAATAATAATAATAATAATAATAATAATAATAATAATAATAATAATAATGTTTTATTTGTGACACACTGAGTTTGCAGAAAGGAAAGCAGAAAATGTCCAACTTGATGGCGGTGTGCTCAACACTTTTCCATTTTGACATTAGTCAGTGCTGAGAAAGGACTCTCTGGGTGAGTGGGCAGGATGAAAGTAGCACCCAGCTGGGTAGACTTTCCAGCTATGTGCTGGTTACTGTGGGATGAATGCCTCATCAGACCCACAGCTGACTGCAAGACAGCTCACATCAATGCACAGCATCTCGTGGCATTATTTCAGCCAGCTTAAGCCATGTTCAAATTCAAAATTACACTCCATGGTTATTTGTCTCAGCTGCTGTTTTTAGGTCCTTTTACTTGGTTCACTGTCAATGTGGGGTGAGCGGAGTCAGGAAATCATGGGGGTATTTAACAAAGCTTGGGTAATTGATTGTGGCAGATCCCGCCAGCAAACAGCAGGTCCACAGCCCCCTTCCCGTAGCCCAGCAGAGAACCAGCACTGATGTGGATAAGGGAATTACTATCGCTACTCTGGCCATTTTTATACAGGATGACACTCCAAATTCAATTAAACCAATACACTTTATAATCTCAAATGATGAATTGTGTCTTATGCTTTAACCAAATAAACAAACAAATGAATAAACATAACAATAAACAGTCAAATGAAAGATGCTAAAATAAGATCTAAAATGATATCAATTAATGTATTCTGTCTTTGTATGTGATACAAAAAGCTCCACAAGCATTTATCCCCCCCACCAACAATTCTGTGTGTGTGCGTGCGTTTCTCTTTGCTGCATCGTGGGGCCCATACAAACGTGTTGTTCCAGGTTTAACTACTATTGTGGGGACCGACTTGAAATTGTGGGGACATTTTGGCGGTCCCCACAAGTTCAGACCTGTTTTTGAGGGTCAAGACTTGGTTTTAGAGTTTAGGTTTGAATTGGGTTATGGTTGAGGTTAGGGTAAGGAATGGGGGGTAGGTAATCGTTTTTGATGGTTGGGGTTAGGGGAAGGGGCTAGGAAATGCATCATGTCAATGAGATGTCCCCACAATGATACAAAGACAAGTGTGCGTGTGTTGGTTTCGGATTAGGCTACAATTCTTTAAACAGGTGAAACAACCCGTCAAAAAAATACTGAAATTCAATGCAAACATACAACATTATTTTCACTCACAAACAATCCAACACTAACCGCCACCTCCCTCACGTTTGTGACTAATGGATTTTTATCACGGCGACAGTATCGGGGCTGATTTTGATGAGTCCCAAGGCTACTCTGCAATTCCTTTTGAAATCTCTTTCTTTAGTAGTCATATTCAAGTAGCCTGAGGCCTTGGCCCTCTGAGATCACAATGTTATTAATACAAACATGTCAAACCGCATGTTAAAATTCAAAACGGAGGTGCCAAAAATGTCAAGGTGTCAAACTCCTGAAATATAAATGATCCTTTAATATATATATATATATATATATATATATATATATATATATATATATGTGTGTAAAATACCACTATACACTCAACAAAAATATCAATGCAACACTTTTGTTTTTGCTTCCATTTTGTTATATTGTTCACAAATCTGTATTAGTGAGCACTTTTCCATTGCTGAGAGAGTTAATCAACCCACCTCACAGTTATGGCATATCAAGATGCTGATTAGACATCAACTCAACCAAATGGACTAAAAATTCCCACAGGCCAAAGGGCAACACATGCCCACTACTATTGTAAACAAGGGCACTGCACGACAATATCCCTCCTAAAAACAGTAGTTAAATACTCACAAGAATCTTCAACATACGCATGCAATTTGGCAATGCAGATTGATGAGAAGAAAATACTCTTGATCATAACACAGACACACTCAATTATGCTGTGCTTTTTTATGACATCTGTTAGTTGTACCCATGAACGCCAATCGCTATAATAACTTCTACACCTGTTTTCTCGGTTTCTCTCTCTGATGGCTACCAGTTGGGAACTGCTGTACCAATTAGCACCTTGAATATGTTTAGCAAAACATGTCCTACCTTCCTGACACTTTCAGTGACCATGACTGTTAAAAATACATTTAGAAATCCTACATCTATGGCAGGAAAGGGTGGAAATCATCCGGAAAGACATTACCTGATGTGTTTTGTCACCTCTTCCAGCTCCCTGAACAAGCACTTGTGTTGCTGCTTTTGCTCCAGGGCCTTGAAGTGTCGTAGCGCATCTGTTGCGGCTGCTCGATCTTGCTAACTTCTCTTTATGACATGTGAAACTAGCCAGACTAGTTCTGGTTTACACATGAAATGCTCGGGCCACTCAACCCTGTGAGAACAAACTGTCAATCAGACAGCAGAGGACCTTGAAGCGCAGAGCCGCTTCATGAATCCAACTGTGCTGCACGGACTAATACAGGAATCCCTCCTATACCGCCGTTCACCTACCGGTGATTTATTATTCCCGCTATATTGCAGATTTTTCCGTTACCAATACACAAAATGTATGTAATTTTACATTTCGGGAACGATTGCTATTGTATATGCAGGGGTGCATATATAAGTGACACTCATATTAAATTGTGCATCAGATTCAAGTTTGTCACTGCGCATTTGCGGACCAATTTTGTTTATTTTTTTCTTCTTTTTTTTTTTTAGAAGAGGTGCACTTGTTTATTTCGTTTTCCACGCACCCTATATATATATAAAAAAAAGTTCCTCATACTACTACTTTATTTACAGCCACATAATGTTATTAATGTTATTAAATCCCCCAATTCTAGACTAAAAACGTTAGGGCCTATATATACATTAAGTGTTAAGTATTCTTCAAGCTGTTTTGTGTGTGATGTTTAAATATCTTATTATGATATTCATGCATTTAATTTGGAAGGCAACTCCGTAGTTCAGTGTTCTGTTTCACCTCGCTGTTCGTCATTCAGCTCATGCATTTATATTTAGTTTGTGCAAAACAACGTTAACTTATTGATGTCTGTCCAAAACAATCTAACTGAACATACTGTAAACGTTATTTTAAACAGTCACTCACGTCTCACGGCCCGGGGAAACCAACATGACATTGCCAAAAACATGTACCGGTAATCTTGTTTGGACTCGGGAGATTCTTCTTCTCTAGACTCTTAGTGAGAAGGATTTCAACATTTTGTGATAAATAGCGTCAGCTACTGTGCAGGAGGGGCATAAGATAACAATTAGTTGGTGTCTGATTGATAAAAATGCTGGCAGGCTGCATTGTAAGACGTGCGGCGCCACTGCGCCGGTGCCATGATATATAAATCATTTGGCGCCTACGGGGTCCAATCACATTTGAGCAGGGGCACGTGCCACCCCGGCTTCACCCCTGGCTCCGCCAGTGGCTGGCACCTTTTGCTGTCAAAAGGTTGACATAACAAATATTAGGCAGCGGAGCCAATGAATTGTGCTAACTATATGGTAGTACACCGTGAAGGGGTTCCTAAATTATGTGACACAAAAAGCTGCTATTTTGGGTTTCATGAAGTATTTAGGCAAGGGGTTGGCAACATCTGGCCCGTGGGCCAAAATTGGCGCGCTGCCAATTATATCCGGCTCGTCAGATGTCATTAGCCTGGTTTACATGGAGCCATGTATTCCGATTAGAATGCATCCGAACGGCCAAACGGAATTGAAATGCTCCATATAAACACCTCAGTCGGAATGAAAAGGCTGAATCCGAATTGAATTTCATTCAGAATCACAGGGTTGGTATATTCCTTTCGTCAATCCGAACGAGCGTCATGTATACACTTCATTCGGAATGGCGAGGTTGCATCCGGCATGCGCATGCTCTGTCTTGACGTAAATACGTCTTGTTGTCATCGTTTCCACCCACTAATATGGCGGCGTCTCCCCAGAGCTTTTCTGTGAGGGGAGAAATACATAAAAAAGTAAGAAAAATAATGAAGTCAATGACGGACGCCAATTTTGTTAACAAATGATGGGAAACTTCGAAAAATTGACGAAAATTAACGCTATTTTAATGTTTATTTTATAGACAATTCTTATTGATTAACATACATGCGTCTACCCTGGGCCCGTTTTTTCCTCCTCTTCCTTTCGCGGCTTTATTAATGCAGTACCTGAGGGCTTGGACCTTTTCATTGTAAGGGTTTTTGATGTATAGACAACAAAATAAGCGGGCCATCCATCTATCAATAGCGCTAACATTCTGAGATGATGCGTGACCCCTCCTCCTACCTTTTACTATAAACAGCAGCAGCAGGTCAGATTCAGGGTGCCAGGTCATGATCTCATATTTATTTGGACTAGAAGTCATAAAAAAAAATAAAATAATTATATAAAATACATATGCAGTATAATAAAACATATATAAATAATGTAATGTAATAATGCAAAATAAATAATATATATATGCTCTATAACATTTTGTAGAATCCTCGGTTGAAATAAAGGTGGTCTCTCTAAATGATGGTTCACAACTTTTATTAAACCTTCCTTTGTGTCAACACACTGTAAGAGCTACAATACAAATAAACAAAAATTGCCATTAATAACTCAAACGGTAGGTTTTGGTATTCTTTTACCGTATTTAAACCATATACTAGGGTGACCATATTCGCATTTCCCCAAAAAAGAGGACACTTGCTCCGGCCTTGAAATTGTGGTACCAGTCGCAGTTACACAGTGTACTTCACCTCCTATTAGTCACACCACGCCAACTGGACATTTTCATGAATTTATAAAACCCACAGACGCCCCAACAGGACGTAAGAAAATGGTATGTCCTCCCAGAGGAGAACCCATTTGGTCACCCTACCATATACTATAAATGAATTGCCTTAAATGATTACCTTTTATAACCTTGACAATCCCTTGAATACAATTTATATTGTAAATAAACATTTTAACCTTGCCTGTTGCCTTCATAAATACCTTAAAATAAAAATGAACCATACAGAAATGCAGAATCTTGAATAATAGCGTTGCTAAATATTTACCAAGGAGCGTTAGCACACTCCAGTGGACGAAAACGGTAACGTTTTACTATGCAGTAAATTACACAATGAACATGAAATATAGCAACATTAGCTGAACAATAAAACATTGTTCCAATACGAACCTCGTTCACTTCTCAGCCAGGTGCTAAAGAATCGTTCACTGAATTAGTTGTAAACTTCAGTTTTCTCTGATTTCTTGCGACGCGCATACGTCTTCTCTGCACTTGGAAGACGGCGCTACTAAGTACTTCGGTTACTTACGTCAGTTCCTACCGGGTTATGACACCTTTTATCTTGTATCAACTACATTATAATAGCACAATAAAACAACGCAATTCTGCAATGCAAAAATGCAAAAACAAAAATAATAGCAGGGTCATTTATATATTTAATTTTTAGAAAAATATTGTTTATCTTTTTTTTTTTGCCCTGCAATTTGGCCTACACTAGATGGCGCCCTAGGCGACTGCCTAGTTTGCCTATGCCCTGGCCTATCACAACTACTGTGCTAAATGACGAATGAACTCCATAACTTCATCTTTAGAAATCACGTGATGGATGTACGTGCGTCCCGCGGCTGCCACGGGCAGATCTGATTAAACGTGGGAGCATATAAACAGCAGATCGGAATGGATCACATCACATGTAAACAGGTGACCAGAGATCTTCATTCGGAATGATTTCAATCGGAATGACTAAAAAGCCTGTTTGCTAATGATGAAAAATAAAACCTTGAATCATTGGGATGTCAAAATAGTCACAGTCTTAAAAGTTCCTTTCTATCGTCGGGGTCTTGTTTTGCTGCAGAATAATAAACCTTTCGGTTTATTTTTATTTTATTTTTTATTTTAAGCCTATGTTGCACTGCAAGCGACATCCTGTGTCATCCACACCAAGCTCCTGGTGGTGAAATTCACAATGGTACTGTAGTTTATGGGAAAACAAAAATAAAGGCAGCAGCCTGTGGTGGGTACCTTTACCGCAATCATTCAGTGTTAGTATTGATTTAATTTACCTTAAATTAATTACCAAATTATGTAACATTTTCAGTTAACATTAAGTCATTAGTTTTATTTGGACACATATTTTCTAAGGGATGCACATTTTAGTTGACATTTGTCTGAATATTTACTACACTTGATTTTTTTGGTTTGAGGGCGACAACCAGGCTAGAGGGTTGGAAGAGTGTGGAGGACCTGGCACCAATCACCATTCAGAACTATAATGACTGTTTTGGGGCATTTCTTTATGCTAATTTAGTTGAAATACACTTTAGCTTTCCCTTGTCATTTGGTGCTGATATATTTATTTTTGCATTTTTATTCTTACTGAATTAAATTGGTAGTTTTGCTAAATTTGTTGTCATATGTCCCTCTTGTGTTCATTTAGGTTAGCCCACCCCTATTTATGCAGCCTGATTTGTTTGTCAGGAGGTCAGTCCAGTTTTAGTTTCGTTACTGTTAAGTTGACCTCTTTTAAGTTGGGCCCAAGACTTTGTATATCAGTTGACGTTGAACTTTTGTTAAACCTTTTTCAGATTTCATTACATGGATTTTTTTGTGTCCAAAGTTGAAATACCTGTGTCCCTCCTTTCTCGTGTTTGGTCCAGCACAGAGCCATTATCCATGGTTGCTTGCAAAACCAAGTGGTGGTTCTTCCCTTTTTACTGACTTGTGGCACAAATGAATTGTATTTTTTTAATGGCAAAATAGACTAGGAAACAAGTAAAAAACTAACAGTGACATGTTACAGCACATGTTACGTCACTGTGATTACATGCCTGTACAGGGTATGCCATTATTTTGATACTTAATCGGCGTAAACTTTTTTTTTTCAGGGAATCAGATGCTATTTTTATATATGCACTAATAATGTTTATACACGCTGCCTAATTGAATGAAGGACAACATTCAGTGCAGTGGTGTGTTGCTTTAATATCACTGATTAATAGAAATAAATCCTAGATTTGACGCTGCCCATGAGTTCATTTTGATTCCTCAAACACCACGTCATGCTGGAAGTTTGGTCATATTACTGTTTGTTTTGCTCCAGACTTTCTCTCGTCACAAGCACGTGAACTTCATGTTAAACTCCTGTCTTCTCTCATGATCACCACTTGTGGCCATGAGGGGTGAAGTGGCTCAGTGGTAGAGTGGCCGTCTCCCATCCGTGAGGTTGTGGGTACAATCCTAACCATATTGAAGTGTCCTTGAGCAAGACACTGAACCTTGATTTGCTCTACATAGCAGCAGCCAACCAGTGGCCTATAGTAGTGTTGCACGGGATACCAGTACCGTACCTTGATGTTTTGGCGTCAAAAACGGCTCGGTAAAATTTTTTTCTTAGTACCGGTACTTAAAAAAATTAATACGAGACAGCCCACCAACTCTGTTTTAAAGGCAGGTACACCTACACGCATGTGAAAAACGCCTTAAGTAAGCGACACGCCTCTTTCAGTGTGTGTGCACTGTGCAGAGCGCAGGAAGATGGCTTGATGCACTAAAACGCTCGCTGGACGTGCACTCCTAGTTGAGAAGCATGAAGCGCTAATTAAGCTTATTAAAGCTTATTAAGTGTAGCGCTCGCTGGCCGTCCACTCCTCGTTGAGAAGTATGACGCGCTAATTAAGGCTTCACGGGAGCGCGCAAGCAGAGTAGAAGACACGAGACAGCATTGGCATTGGCTACGCATGTTTTCAATAAACACATGAAGAACACACGTGTGGTTTTCCTTTTTCAGTTTTAGAAACGTTTTGTAACAAAAGCAAATGTTTTTCGCGGATGAGCAGAAGACAAAGCAGCATTCATTCCTGTAGTGGACTCCAGATGCGTTCAGTGAAAAGGCACACAGTAGGAAATCACGGTTATGCATAGAAAAAGCTCAGACGACTGACAGAGCAACAGACACAGGTTGTGACGCATTTTTTTACACTTCCCTTAAAAATAAGTGGAGTGTGAATTATTTTGTTCCCAGTTTGTAGTATTTGATTATGCATTCGACTAATTGGGAGCGGAATGTCTCTGCATGCACGCACATTCAAGCAAGGTTACATTGAGTCATTGGAGTGCCACTGTATTGCCAATATTTAAAACGGATGACATCAAATACAGTCAAATACAATACTTCAAAAATATGGCAAGCAATGTAAGAAACACATTGGGATGTGCTTAAGTCACCATTGATCATCCCAGAGCACTGAAGTAAAAATTCCTCTTCAATCCTGACATACTTATCTCCAACACAATCTGTACCACTTCATCAGGGCCCAATTGTTAAAATATAATCTGGATCAGAATTATTTGGATTTTGAAATCTCTGCTTTTGCTATTCAGGATCGCAAAATCCTATTTTACTATTACTTTCAGTTTAATCCAGATCCAAGCAAAATCCCAAATCTGTATAATAAGTGCTCTAAATGAGACGCAACCAGTTCAGGGTGTAACTCGCCTACTGCCCAAAGACGGCTGGGATAGGCTCAAGCACAATAAGCAGTTCGGAAAATGAATGGATCACCAAAATAACAATTAATTTATAAAACTATGGGATTACTCAAAATGTTTATATTTGCAGAAAAGAAGGCAGAACTTGAAATATACAATTTTCAACATATTTATGTGTGCTACAATATTACTATTCTCTATCCTATGATGAGGTCAATGATGCACTGATAACAACGAAGGAATACCTCAGACTTTCTCTCAGGACAAGGGAGTGACTGGGACATGCAGTAAGGAACAATTATAAAAAAAAATTTATGTCTGTATACATGCTCAGGTTTCAACTAGAAGTAATTGAATAATTTGATCTTTATATCTTTTGAGAAGATTATTTTATTTCTACTTTAAGTAGTGTGAATTAGTCTAATTTCAACTCTATTGTTTGAAAATCACTGATATATATATATATATATTACATTTCTTAATTTCAAAATTATCCCAATCCTGCTAAAAATTTTGAACAACAGAAAATGAGTGTTTCATTCAATTAAAACCAAGTTGTGTAGCAAGTTGAGACAGAAAGAGGAGGGGCTATTAAAAAAATGGAAGGTGGAATTGTTGCATTGCATCTCCCTAAATATATCCCTGTGGCCCTCACTGTTCTTGAGTGGAAGGTGGTGGAAGGTGGTGGAAGGTGGAGGGAGGGAGCCCTCCAATATCAGGAGGGGTGAGTTTGGTCTGCAGGGATGATTGGTTTGCAGAGGGCATAGCAGGGTCTATAATCCAGTTAGGGGTAAAAGGAAAAAGGGCAGCCAGTGGTTGGTTGGGGTGTTTAGCCTCCAGCATATCAGCAGGCGAGTTTACAAGTCGTTGAATCCCTCTTCTTCACCTTCCACTCCTTATGACCTGTTGGGAAGATTACAGAGGAGAGAATATCTGAGGTCAAGATAAACAACAGCCTGAGAGAGAGCTGTAACATATAGCCTTTTGGACTGCTATTTCAACATTTTACCACATCTTAAAAGGAATGATGGAATCTGTTTGATCCTGTTTGGTTAAGTCTACTTACATCGCCACTATGAACACAGTTAAGCTGTTTGGAGAGATACCTACAGGGGGCAGCGCTTGTTGAGGGCTTTTAAAATTGTTGTGAAATCGAGCTCCCTAAATGCACTGATGTACTTCAAAAGTGACATCAAAATACTTTGATTCAAGACATATATCTTTCAAAGTTTGTAATATTTGATGTAATTGCCTTTAGCATTCACGTAAACAACACAGATGTGACCAAAGCTGTGCAATGCTGCTCTTTGATCCTAGTTTCAATGCTTTGATCTGTCTCAGAGTAAAACATGTTTTTTTTTTCTCTAAGGGGGAGACAGGCCAACGCAGCAGTGAAATGGCCCTGGCAGCATTAGCAAAGCCAGTAACCAGTCCAACAAATTAACTAAACATATTACACGTCTTACATTTTTTGCAGCATACCCCTTGAGCCACAAAAAAAGAAGAAAAAAAAAACGGAACTGCTGCTCTTTTAATAACGTATTTATAGGTAGCCCTGCTACACCACTATCTAGACATTAAAGTCAGGGTTTAAGTGGGTTATTCTGTTGCATACGATTTGTTTACTTTATTTGTACAAAAACAAGCCTAGAGAAGAGCCCCCGAGCTAATCTCACCTCCAGGACACCACTGATAACAAGAGTTGGGTTTTTAAGACTGGCATATTGGCAAAAAAAATGCACTTAATAGGCTGTGAAGGCAATTACTGCTGGGAGAAGACAGGAGAAATGCTGGGGAGCAAGCGGTGCAGGATAAAATGCATATTGATGGTAAGGATCAAAAGGAGACTCTTTGAAGTGCTTCAGTGGAGTCAGCATATGACGGGAGAGTAGGAGACAGGTTCTTCTTGACCATATTGCTGTTAGATGAGGTGAAAAGTGGTTGTGAATATGCTTCTTAAAAGGAAATCACTGCTGAAATCTGTGGACAGCAAAATCTCATCTCTCTCATCCATCCAATCCAATCCACTTTATTTCTATAACACATTTTATGAACAAGCGTTTCCAAAGTGCTGCACATTGACATCCACACAGTATCATACACAGAAAATCTAGGAAAACCAACTGTAAAAAAAAAACGGTCTCTAAAATACTAAAATACAATAAGTAAAATAAAAAACACATTAAAAATAATTTTCAAACAAATTAAAAAAAATGTTTTTTTAAACTTTGTTTTTTGTGCTCTTTTTTGTTTCGTGTTTTTTTTGTGTGTGATTATTTCTATAGCACATTTTATAAACAAGCGTTTCCAAAGTGCTGCACATTGATACCCTTGTTCAACCATCAGAACATTTAAATTTTCTTTATGTGACCAAATGCATTTCAGACATAACATCCATGATAAGTTATCTATCCACTTTTCACAGACCACACCGAATGGCAAATAATCATTTAATTCACACAAAATTATTAAATCAAATTTCCCACTATGGTAATATGACCTCATTTAAACAAGAAAATATCACAAGGAGCATCAATTAAGAACCAAACTTTGTCTGATGATGCCTCAGAAGAATAATTGTAAGATCAATTTGATCTTCAAAGTTGAGGCTGATTTCATCTATTGAGAGGGCAAACTTCCTAAATCTGTAAAAAAAAAAATTAAAGTCAATATCTTTTTCCTAAGGTACTATTTGCTATGGACATTTGAAAAATGCAAGGACCAAAACTTTAACACTGGAACACAAAAATTGCTACAAGTTTGTCCATTTTTGAGGTACGCCCATGTATTATATATTAAGCGTGGAAGGGAATTAAGCGTGGCATTCAAAAATATGAATATCCCAATTCAGAATTTTTTTGACAAATGAAATCAAATCAAAAAACACCTTTTTGCCAAAGCCGGTCACAAATAATAAAATTAAACCCCAAAAATTCTCCAAAAACACTGATAAACATTCTATAGACATTGTTGTGACTCATTTGTTGTCCCCCCCTTATTTTGAAATCATTGCAGTTCTGTTTCCTGTGTTTACCCCTGCCTTTATCTTTGTTTTCAGGGCTAAGCGTAGTCAAGTGTGCTGAGTTCCCCACACAGCTGTTTTCCATCATCAATCACCCTCAGTATTTAAGCTGTGGTCTGACTTCCACTTCTTTTCTGGCGTCTTTTGCCGCTTGTTTTTTCTGTTATGGAGGGCTCCACTTGCTGTATCTCCTTACCACTCTTGCCTCATTGAGGAAGAAGTATCGGTCAGATCCTTGGCTTACTTTGAAGGTGAAGCGTTGGAGTCTGCTTTGGAGGAGATGAGGGCTTCTTAGATGAGAGACCAGTTCCCTTCCACCAATGGTGTGGTGTTGCCCGGTGCCTGCCCAGGATGATAATGCCGTCTCTATTGTGGCGTCTGGGTAATTTTTTCGGGACTCTGGGATTGGGTGCGCTTCTGCGGCTTTGGACCAGTGGTTCGTTTGCCTCTGACCCACCCTCTCTGTCCTCTCAGCTCGGCTCGTATGGAGTGGACTTGGTGCATGCTGTTCTGCTAAGCGTTTTCTGGTGTTTACAGTTGGATTTGTCTGACCTCACCTAGCCATCCCCTCATTGTGGCCTCTTCTTGGCCATCCCTACTCTCCTTTCTCTGTCTTGGCACTATCTGGCGGAACTTCAGTCCTGCTGGGGTGACCTGGGACTTTCTCACGGCTCATGGCCGTGCCCTGGCCGCCATGCGGGGTGTCGCAGATGCCGATTTGAACCGTATTCCTACTGTGGAGCCCGCTGTGGCATCCCTCATTGTGTCTCCTGAGGAGAGCCTTAGACAGGCTGCGAGGTTGTCTCGCCCTCAATATCACATTACGGATGACCTGCTCACTAGGTCATATAACGCAGGGGCGCTTGCGGCGCGCCTCGGTAACTCTCTGGATCATCTTCTGCTTGCGCTCTCAGCAGTTTTGTAGGACGCCGATGTGGAGAAGTATTTTGTAGCATGGCATTGAGATATTTTGTCCTCTTATCCCCACTATGATAGTAAAAACCCAGAAAATGGTCCCCATGATGTGATATAAACACACACACACACACACACACACACACACACACACGCACACACACAAAACAATAGAGGTAAATCAGTAATCTAGGTGTCCGCAGTAAGAAAATGTAACTTTTATTTTAGGTCAAATTTAATTGGCCATGTAATAATCATAGTCAGTGATAAAAATGAACATACCAAAACATGTTACCCGCAGTGTTGAGGTAATAAAGTGGGTGATGAAATGGGAAAAGCTTGTGGAGATAAATGTGACTATGAGATGTTTCCAGACACTTCCAGATGCCCAGACCTTAAGGGGCTGAGGATCATAGAGCCACCCTACAAGGGGACATGACTCACCTGGAAGAAGGGCCAAGCACTGCCATATGTGGCGGAAGCTGCTTGGGTCCCCCTACGCCAGGCCTGTTTAACACTGTCTCAATTGTGCAGCAGCATATGCTTCCAGTCAAGGGTGAAAAATGCAGGCACCAGCACATGCCAGAAGTCTTTCAAGCATAGCCCAGCAGTCAGCCGTCAGCCCTACACCCACTCCCATCTAAACAGAGCAGATCCTTCCAGTCAACCAGTCAGTGTATTGCAGACATGTCACCACACAGCAAGTCACGGCTAGTTGCACTGTAAAGAAGCTGGAGGGGACCAGGTCCAGACACTCAATACTGGAGATCATCACACACACGCACGCACAGGCTGAAAACAAGCCACTACACCTCACCTCTCAACAATAGCAACAGATGAGTTTGTTAGGTATGAGGCAGAGAAGGTGGAGGTTTAATTTTATATTCTTGATTTTATCATAATCTATTCCATGACGAAAGTACAACGGCGTATTAGGACCACGTATATATATATTTTCTAACCCTAACCCTAATATTCCAAGAAAAACACGAAAATTTGCCACTTTATAATGAAAAAAAACCCTGAAATTTACGACAAATACACATAGTGTAGCTATAGTCTAAAGTGAGGATTCATTTGTGGTTAATGCGACACTGTTTATGAAATGAAAAGGCAGGATGGAGACTGATTCATTCTTAATTGAAACTTTACTGACAACACTTCCTAATCCCCTATCAGTTGATTAACAGTAACCAATCAGAAGCTAGCATACTTTAGGTAAATGCAAGTTAATGACGGGGAGCGGCAGATTCGACACATCAATTTAGCTACTTGTATAAGAGAATATCAAAATGTATGAATGTGTAAATAATAATTCTGGAAACATAAATTTACAAATAAATATACATTTTGATCAAATTAACTTAAATGCCTGATCGTCCGGGTGTGGACCTTCGCAAAGTGAGGCGACTTTGTCACTGGCTGTACCCAACGCTTCAAAGAGCGAATGCTTTAGGTTAATCTCTCACTCTAAAAACAGTTGGGTCAAAGGCAACCCAATTATGGATTAAAAAAAATGACCACTTTATGGGTCCATTTGAACCAACTTTGTGGGTTGTTTTGTACAAAATGACCCAATTTTTTGACCCAAGTAATGGCTCTGACCAATATTTATGAGTTGTTTTACACTATAAGATAGGTGTCAAACTCCGGTCCTCGAGGGCCGGAGTCCTGCAGGTTTGGGATGTTTCCCTTCTCCAACACAGCTGATATATGATCAGCTCATCAGCAAGCTCTGCATAAGCCTGATAACGATCCTGCTGATTGGAATCAGCTTGTGTTGGGAAACCTCCAAAACCTGCAGGACTGCGGCCCTTGAGGACTGGAGTTTGACACCTATGCACGAAAAAAAAAACAATTTCCTGACTCATAGTTGGGTCAAATAGACCCAAGTAGAGGATCGGTCCATTTTTGACCCATAGTTGGGTTATTTTTTACCCAACCGAGTGCTGCTAAAGCAATTACTATCTCCTTATTTGTAAACCTGACTGAAAAGTATTGGCACAAACATCCGAGTAGTACACTACGTGTATTTCTTGTAAGTTTCTGAGTTTTTTTTCTCGCAAATTTCCCACTTTATAAAGTCGCAAATTTCCCACTTTATAAAGTCGCAAATTTCCCACTTTATAAAGTCTCAAATTTTCGGGCAAATTTTATAGTTATAGTTTTACTTATAAAGTTGCAAATTTTGTGCAAAATTTGTGTTTTTTTTCTCTCTTGGAATATTGCCTCCACCCACTAAATATATTTATATTTATATGTTGTCCCACTTCGCCTTAGTAGAAAAGTAACTATATTGTAATATTAAGGAAAATAAAAAAAACTAACTACTCGATACCCACTCTTCACACGCAAGGTACTGATTTTGCAATACTGAGGAATTGTCACTTGGCCCATTTGTGCGTGTGCCATTGTGTATACGTGAGTCTTGGAGGTGTTTTCAAAAGTGTGTAGGGACATGCAGCTGGTGAACACATATCCTTTTTATACAACAAATCTCATCCAAATCCTCCTCACCTGGAGCACACAGATTGCAACCTCCAGCCTGGGGAAGTCACAAGGGCAAGAATGTTCATGTTGCACAATGACCTCATTATGGTGAGAGATGGCTTGTCTGAGCGGGCTCTGTGGCACAGTCACACCTGTTCGACCTTCGCCAAAGGACTGACAAACTAGAGGTAAATCAGTCAGCGTTTAATACAGATAGATGTAATCAAACACATGACATAAACAGTGCTGATATGGCACGGCGACACATTCATGTCTATCATAAAAGGAAAAGAAACTGAAAACTGAAAAGTTCTAGCTCTCAGACATGAGTGTGCTGGCCGGGTGTGGAACTGCTGTTCTGTCACTCACTAAATCTTGGGCGAATGACACAGCCAGTGTACGAGCGGGGAAGGGACTTTTGTTACAGACTCAAGGCCAACTCCACTAAAGGTCAGCGTGGCTTTTAACCCTAACCGGTATAAATGGAGCAATCCGGGAGAGTGTAATCAACAAAGCACGCACAGATAGGGCAATTTATTACTAACTGCGCTGCCAGTTTTTGCATGTATTTGAAGGAACAGTAATGTGAAAAATCAACTTTTTGGAGCTTGTAGCCATGTTAAAATAATAATTGCTCACCAAAAACATCACCTAAGTGGTGTGTTCCTCCTCTATGAGAAATTCTAGGTCATTCTGCTCTCCAAACACCAGCCCCTCCCAACCCGAGAAAACGAGTGGGTACTCACTCTATGACATCATTAGGTGCGGACCCAACCCCCACCTATGCGGATTAAACACACGGCCACTTTCTCTGAGACCTCCATGCTCGCAGGATAGTGATAAAAGTAGCCTTTATCAGTAAATGTTTTGGCCAAATGAATTCAAGGCAATCAATTATCCCTCACATTTGCAATGCCAAAGTACAATGACAATTGGCCATCTAAAATTCCCAGAAAGGTTGTGGCTGACACGTGTAAACTACAAGTAAAATTTCTGCACCTGATTTCCTAATTTTTTAAAGCTAACTGAATAAATGGTGTTGTGCCACCCTGTAAGCAGAAGTCACTCTGGGTTTTTTTTTCTCTCTTCCCCCGCCCCTTCTTCTCCACTAAGATTTCTTGCGGCAAAGAAGACGTTTTGTTTCAAATATTTATTGAACGACCATCCATCCAATTTCCACATTTAACCCCTGGGCGTTATTTGTCCATTTTCTGGCTTTTTTAGGTTTTTCTGTTTTTCATCAAAGAAAAAGCATTTGAATAAAAAACACTAGGGACCTGACATTTTACCAGGATTGTTTAAAAATGTAGAAGTTCAAATTGGCGCCATGCTGTAATTTATAATTATTACCAAACAGGAGGGAGAGATTCACATGAAATTGTTGTAATAATGCCCGATTTTGGCTCATTGACTCCCATTATAAATCACAGTTTTTGATATGCTGTAAACCTGATGTGTTATAATGCATTTTCCGTGATTACTGATGCAATCGCTTCTTTGACGAGTCATAAACATGAAAATAGAGGAATTTGTGTGTTGAGAGTGTTAACACAAAAATCCACTAGGTGGCGCCAAAGGCTAATAAATGAATACAAAATGCATGCCTAAAAAAATTCTATTGTTATTTTGTGTTGTTTTGAGTTTTGTGCTATTTGGAAAACTGCCATTGTGTGAAAACTGGGCATGCAGAAGATATTCTATTGTTATGACTTATGGACTTAGTCAAGCCTCTAAATATGTCATATGAAATATTCAAATTAGTCTTTTATTTTATATATATATATATATATATATATATATATATATATATATATATATATATACAGCATAGTTAATTTTGCTGTTAGCATAATACTGCTATTATTGTCCATAGAGGGCATTAAAAAAAACATTTTTGCCAGTGAACATTTTGAGTGGTTGAAAGTGAAAAAAATATTCATAAATGACTAAGTTATCACACTTCAAAGGAAATGCCAGATTTTGGCAAAAATTACAAGAATTTAATCAAACTATAATAACGGCCAGGGGTTAAAGCAGACGCGGTAGTACTGCAAGGGCTGGCTGGCCACTCAGAGGAGTGCTCTCGAACACAGCTCTCCAGAGTTTGTGGGCGGTACGCGCAGCAGACGGCTTAAGATGAGAGGGGTGTGGCAACCACACGGGGCTAGGCCGGGTTATACTAAACCGGGCGTTTTACTTCCATGTTGGAAAAATAGCCAGCAAAATACTTAATATTTCCTTAGAAATTACATCGCCATGGTGTTAAAGATTTAATCATTATATGCCTATAGTTAACTGTGGAAGGGCTTCAAATACGGAGACACATCCCCTTTAAATGAGGTAATATGCATATATTTGGCGCAGAAATTGCCCACGTCTATGCAAAACACATACATATATGTATATGTATATGTATATATATATATATATATATATATATATATATATATATATATATGTATACATACTTATACGTATTTTTTTAAAGTCTTTTTTCAATCGAGGTAGAGGTGGGGATCGAGTCCGCGCTTCGACCCCGTCTCCACAGAGCGCTACCAGCGAGCTAAATTTCTGGGCCGCCGACACAGCTCAGGATCTTACTGTATGTGAATTCTCAGGAAATGAGATACATGATACCTTGATCTATATTTTTCTTTAAAAAAAACATTTTTAATCCATTCATCCATTTTTCAAACCGCTTATATATAACAATAACACGCCACCTTAAACCCCTAGCGTTCAACTTGGGAGCAATCACACTAACAATAAAGTGCACTCATTTGTCATGAATTTATAAAGAAAGCATCTGGCTTGTCAATTCTGATCCAAAATGATCAAATACTATCCCAAAAGCTTGGTCTCAGTCGACCAAGTCTGCTTCATGCGCACGGAAGGGGCTACAGCCCGGGCTCTCTGCTGACACAGCTTTTAAAAGCTAGCGCGCGAAGGAACTTCTCTCTCTTTTCCTGATGCTCTTTTCCTGCAACTCTTCCTCACGCTCTTTTCCAGGAACTCTTTTCTTGAACTCTCTTCCCCCTGAACTGCTCAAGAACTCTCTCGTTCCTGCAACTCCTCCACACTCCCTCCACCTCACGTCTGGCCCCCATGAACTTTTCCCGATCATCACGAGAAACGTGGTCGCTGAGGCTTCTTCCTTTGAGCCCCGGACTTGAGTCACAACGCGCGTCCCCAAAACGCGCATCACACTACGCATCCCCAAAATGTGCGTGTCTGTTCCAGCCGTGAGTCCGAGACGCCCCCGCACCGCTCACACAAGGACCTGCAGACCTCCAGGCCGCGCGTGCATCACCGACCAGCAGCCAAGAGACTCCCGGGCAGCATTCCAGTTGGACGTGCGCCAGCCAAGGACCGGCCGTGCCTCCACGCCGCGCGTGCACCTGACCAGACCTGCTGCAGCATTCCAGCATTCAACCGAGGATCGACGCTCGAGTCTCTCTCTCTCTCTCTCCCGTGCGACTGAAACAAGCCCGTGAGTTGCGCCGCATTGCAATCTGATCATATACTACTGGTGCAACGCTTTTATTCAAACATAAAATAATTGACAGGTCAAACGCTTCCATCTTCATCCCCCATCTACCTTTTTCATCTGCCTTCTTTTATCTTAGTTAGTTAGGTTGCAAGTTTTCTTTTAATCTTTGATTCACATTTTTATTCCGTTTCATTAATAGGTTAGGCTGTGACTGATATATGTGTGTTTACTAAATAAATTTATTGTCTAGAAATTAAATTTCTGACATATCTTTTGTGTTTACTGAGTGGATTAGTAATTCTCTTGAACTCCATGATTAACTAAAGTAGCAACTTCAGATTATGAATACTTGATAATAGGATTTTTATCATTTATTTTGCTCCTACAAACAAGCAAAGTCAACGTGGTACCCCCGAGGTTGCTGAGTGAATTACAACTCCCCTCAGTACCATCTAAATTTATTACGGCAACCCAAATAATCGCTACACTATATAAAAAGTGTCCTAGAGGTTCTCTCTTTTTTGTTTTAGAAAACTCTTTTAAGACTCAAACGTTTTCTGGTTTGCTTCTGCTTTGGGTTAAAATAAGACAATTTTGTGAGTTAAGGGGACCAACAGTACAATAAATATGATCCTGTAGTGACCACCTACAATTGTTAGAGATGTGTTAGTGTTTGTTTGCACCAGAGGTGAAAAAATGGAAAGTCCAATGGTGGTTAATCAGTGTGTTTAGGTCTGAGGTCATGAGATTGCCAACAGGGACCCTCTGCTCAGTGCTGATCAGCAGCTGGACACACAGCTACCATTGAGTTTCCGCTCTATCTAATTACAAAAAAAACTATGAAAACACGTACAGACTTTGTCATCGTCAAGTCCATTCCAACTTTGCCCTGCTTTTGTTCTTCTCTCTTTGAACTCATGCTGTGCTCAAATCACAATGAGAGGTCACAAGACTTCCACATGTGGTAAACTCTCACTAATTCGCACCACATCTTATCACTGGCTTACAAGATGCACATGATGATTTTAACATTTTTCCTGTAATTTATTTTTTTTAAGTTTTGGTATTTTGTACAAAGATAAATTAATATTGTTCTCTCTGCATTGTAAGAAAAAATAAAGTTGGATGGACTCAAAATTTCAAGGTCGAGTCGAGTCAAATTTATTTATTTAGAACTTTTCTACAAAAAGAGTCTCAAAGAGCTTTATAGGCCCACGGTTGACAAATATTAATGACATCCCCTGATACAAATCTGCCCTAAGAGGGCAAGGAAAAACCCGTATAGGGAAAAAGAAGAAACCTTGAGAAGGAACCAGAGATGGAAGGAATCTCAACCTCAAGGATGACCAGCTATGGATGACAAGTGGGCAACATTTACCACATAATGTAATGTGGTGCTATGCTAACTAGAACAGTGTGAAAGTCCATAATAAAAATTAAAAATACGATTATTAATAAGACGACGATGCGCGGCAGTAAGACGCCTTCGGATAAGTGGGACCTTCTCAAAAACCTGAGAGAATGGAATTACCTAACCTCGTTAGTTTAAATGCCGTTATTCCCAACACTGGATTTAACATGCGGTGCTGAAAAATTTTGGGGTAGAAGTTTGGCTGTTACAAATGCCTCCCAATAATCATAGATCTAGGTGAAACATACAAGCAGGGCTTATTTGTTAAACATTTCCAGAGGTGGCATCTTTTTTAAAAGAGGAAGTCAACCTAAAATGCTCTTTACGATTATATTTTCTATGCAGCCCGACAAGTTTAAACATGGTATTCTGATTAATATTGGGTTTGTGGAATATCAGTTAAGCAGCAAAATCCTACTACCTGAACCCTAAGCAACTTTGATGTCAATTTCAGGCAACAGCAAGTGGAAAAAAATGACCACTTCTGTGACAGATAAAAACAGGTAGATTTTAGAACTGTTGGATACCTGACATTTTGGTATCAATCAATACTAAGTAAATACTGGAGCTAATATCACCGATACTGATAGTAAGTACGTTAAGGTTCACAAAATGTTGTTACGAGGTGAGCGTGGGGTTGAGGACCCAAATGCAGGAAGTAGGGACGTGAGGATGTTAAACCAAACAGGAATTTCTTTCCAAATGAAAAACCAAAAGGTAAATAAACAAGGGACTTAGAAGGAAAACTACCAAACTAGCAAAAGACCAACAGGCAGAAACAATGTAACAAACAAACACACTAAACTTACCAAGGAAAAGGGAAGGACAAATGACAGAGACTGAGATGCAAACGATCCAACAAAGACTGAACAGAACCAAGGATCTAAACAACGAGACAGTGAGAAACACCTGGACATGACACAAAGGGCTGAGGGAGCTGATTGGTAGACACAGGGAACAGGAAGACAAGCATAGGTGTTAACAACAGACTTGATGAACAGGACAAGACTTGAACCACAATACAAAAAATTAAATTAATCCAAAGAGCGCGGAATTACGACAATATTATTGTATTTTAAATTATTTGTCCTATTAGCTAACATATTTTATGCAAATTAAACTTTCTTTATGTCATATAATATACTCAATTGAAACATTGGACTGTTATAGACACATGAAATATAGTAATCTTCATATTCTTAGTCCCTGTCTCTCTTCCACACACAAACGTCAGGCACTGACGTTCCTCTTGTTTAAACACGTTCTCCTGGCAAGCTTGTTTTGATTCATTTCATTATGGTTGTACTGATTAGCTCATTTACCATTGTTTTAGTTTCCTTTCCACTGGCCTTACACTGCAGAGAGCACGTAAGAGGAAAAATTGTCCACTCTGCTGGCAGTTAGTGTACTTGCATTTAACTTCAAGATTTTTCAAACATATGTTGTGCTACAATAATACCCAGCTGGTAGTTGGAAAAGCTCAACGTAAAATGTCACATTCACTCTAATTATGCACACCACTACGAGTGATTGATGCCAGGTTAGACTGGCAAAGAGAGTGTGTGTGTGAGCGTGTGTGTGATTTTGCGTAGACCCGTCGCCAGAGCCCAGGCCTAAGGGGGCACATGAAATGCATGGGGGGGGGGAGCAATTATTATGGATGCCCTACAGACAGCATTAACTTGCCCCATATATTTGGATAAATTCACATAGCATTGCCGTGCATCCATCCATTGAATGGCGCCCACTGACAAGTATTATCATAGACAACATTTACAGTACACTACATACACATACAATAGACGGCAACGCCGTCGTGAGTATGTTGATACCACAGCCATATTGGATGAGCCAAAGTTATTTGTAAAGATGCCTCGTTTACTTTCTCCTTGGAGATGTATCATCAAGCCACAACTCATTGGATTAATAAGGAGCCATTACCTTTGATTGTATTACCCCATTCTAACTCAATCTTACCAATTATTTGCCAACATTCAATGGAGAATAAAATTGCCATGTCCAATATGGGAGATGTGCTGACATATTGCTTCGAACGGGCCACCTCTAACAGTGTCTGCAGCAGAATTAAAAAGAAAAAAGGAAAGCAAAATCCAACCTCATTTTAATTTTAATGGGGTACCGCAAGATATACGTCACCACACTTAATTAATATTCATGAGTCTAGCAAGGGGGTCAAACTCGGCCGGCTAGTCATGCTAGATGCATGTAAACAGTTTATAAGCGAGATGTCTACTACGCTAAATCTACTAATTCTGTCCGAGAATGATATCCCTGGTGCCAAATTCACTGGTATAGACGTAGAAGAACATACTAATGTTTAGTTGAAGAGATGGCTTGAGTGTAGAGGGCTGAAAAAGATGTGAAAAAGATCCAGAGTTTTTTTGGCAACTGACACTGACATTCTCCAGTTTCAACAATCTTCCTTTACCACCATATGCCCTGTTTGTCATATGTGGTTGTCTTCCATCTTTGACAGTTCCATAACAGCTGTGTTTACTCGGCTTGTTTTTTCCCCCCGGAGATAAACGAAAACAAAACAAGCACTACTAGCATAGGCTGTCAACAAGCTGGTTTCATTTTTGACTGCTGAAGTCTGCTGAAGTCACGTAACCTTGTGGTCTAAAAATAGCATTCGTGCGGTACCCCATTGCTGGCACTGATGTAGTTTGCCCCTCCTCACTTGCCGTATGCTGGTCATGTGCGCCAGCGTCCTCAGAACTCCTTATTAACAACTATGTACATGTTATACAGTCATGTCTTTTCACATTACATGTGACAATACCAAATAAAAAAACTTAGCTTCACTTCACTTTGAAAAATTTACATGACTCTTGCACGCCAACATTCACGTATTCGTCGTGGGTAAACCATCGTACCTAACATTACAGGAACGCTGTGATGGCTGTTGCAGATAAGACTGGCCATCAATCAAACTAAATCACACCACTGTTTTTAATGTCGTACTGATAAACAACTTAACATTAGTATTGGTATTAGTATATATATATATGTGTGTGTGTGTATGTATGTATGTATGTATATATATATATATATATATATTATAATATATATATATATATTATTATATTATATTATATATATATATATATTATTATATTATATATATTATTATATAACTACATAAAAAACGTTTTCACCACCACGCACGCACTGTGGACCTATGAGTGCTATGACTTCCTCCAAAAAAAAAAAAGTCTGGACCTTGGGCCATCGGCAAGAGGTTGTATTACGAATGTGTACATTTTACGGTCCCCACACGCTTAACGCACTTGCAAGGAACCAGTCGGGCTGTGCAGAGGGGTGAAAAATGACCAAACACAATGATATGACGTCAAACGCTACACATGTTGGGGCAACGCCTCTGTTCAACATTGTTGCTATAGCAACCTGTCAGATAGGTCAATAATGTGTCCCAGTCTGAACAGGCCCAGATCGGATTTGGACACTTGCTCACAATTTGGACAGTCAGCCCTAAAAATCGGAATGCAATCAGACCTGCCTGCAGTCTGAACACAGCCTTAATCATTTAATATATTCTTTTGATTAGTAGATCATCTTATTTCATGAAACAATTTCATTCATTCAAGAAAAGTACATCAAACTGCAACAATGCTACTTCACATTTGCAAATACCACCATAACTCTTTGGAAGTGCATACAACAAATACAAATATTTATACAAAACAACCCAAAGTTGGGTCAAATTGACCCAAGTTAGTGGCTCGGTCCAATTTTTGACCCAACTGTTTTTAGAGTGCAGTGTCTCACAGGCCAAAAAGTCCCTATAGAACTTTTTCTTCATCTTGACGGCATCCCTTATCGCTGGTGTCCACCAACAGGTTCGGAGATTGCCGCCTAGACAGGCCTCGACCTCCTTACGGCCACAGCTCCGATCGGCCACCTTAACAATGGACATGGTCCACTCTGTGACTCATTATCACCCTACCAGCTCCCGCCCCCAACATTACACATTTAGCAACGCATTTTATTTATTTTAACAAATATGTTTTTGATTAATTATAATTGATTTATAAATAATTACATTTCAAAAATGAGGGAAATTATAGTGTATTGTATTGTATTGTATTTTATCTCTATTATTGTAAAATTAATTTATTGTGAGTAAAGTTAAAAAGAATTAGTGATAGATTCTAGGTCAAAATAAAAACTTTCATTTTTTGAGGAGCTACAGGTTGGGAGTTGCATCATAGCCTAGTATCTTGCCACCTACTAGGTTTTCATTTCTTGTTAGGAATGGCCCTTGGCTGGTAGTGAATTTGTCTGTGTCCCAGTCCCCCTGCTGAGAGATTCCAGAGGCTCCTTTCTTGGCCTCTCAGGGCTCCTGGGTCACTCGTTTGTCATTATGACCTTTGACCCTTGTGCCGGGAAGAATGTCAGAACTGTTTACCTTCACTGAGACTGATGGTGTCCAGGTGGCTCTTTTTCTCTCCTTTCTTTATATTTTTCCAATGTTTTCCAACAACGTTTAAGAACATTACCTCTCTTTGGTGTAGAAACGTAACCTGAATATTGTACGAATGTGTCTCCTCTGGTCTTCATTTATTGAAAATTCATGGAAAGGTCCCTCTGCTGCTGTGTTTCAGATCCCACCACCCGCTTTGAAAGGGCACATTAAATAAGTGTAATACAAACAGTATAAGCCTAAAAAGAGCGAGGGCCAGGTGTTGGATACGGAGGGGATGAGTGTCTAATGCAGCCATTAAGAGCAGAGGGGGAGTAGATTATCATAAAAGCATCTCCCATCCCTCTAATGTAGAGGTAATGTCTGATCAATACCAGACTCTTGGGATGGTATAGAGTCCTGGATGGACAAATGAAGGATCAGAAGAAAGGGAATTTCTTTATTGATAAGTCTGCCGGCCAAAAGTGCTATTGCCATCATGGACTAGATGTGATGGCTGAAAAGAGGAGAAAATACAAGACAATAAAAAGCGTGGGTATTGACATGCTAATGTTCTATTTCACCAACATCAATTTGTTTTAACCAGGGGTGTCAAAATTAGTGTGCTAATTTTGAGTTTAAGTTCCTTTAATGCCACTATTTTTTGAACACACGATTAATGACTGCCCCTGACTTGGAAAGCCTGTACTGAGGGAATTCCAGTCACAACGCAGCAGACACGTCCACGTCAAAATTGAACAGTAATAAATTTAATAATAATGCATATATTTGTGGAAACTGAGGCCTAGTTGTATTTTGTAATTTAAAAAATGTGCAGAATATCACATGTTACTTCATGTTAAAGATTAGATGGCTCTTAATATGAAGAGAAAAATGCTTTGACCTGTCACCAATGTCTGAAAAATGCAATTATGCCATCTAGTGGCAGAAAAATGACCTCAACACAAATCAATCTCACACTCGTTTTTTACAGTAGAGTACATCTTAATTTACATCTTAAGAGTATGAAAACTTAGAAAAAAATATTTTATTGTACACTTTATTGTACATTCAGAACAGATATAAAATTTGCAATTAATCGTGAGTTAACTATTCAAGTCAACTACTGTATTCTATATCAACTATTCTAGACTTACTATATACTATTGAAGTCATGCAATTAATTACACAAGTACATATTAAATTGTAAATATAGTTCAGCGTTGTTGTAAAACATTATTATATTTAGTGTATATGACTTGCCTCGCTTGCATAAAATAAGGAACTGTGCCAAAGAGTAACTTGCTGCGTCGATGTCGGCCAATCAGTTGACAGTGACGACATGGCCCCGCTCTGCCCCAGACGACCGGCGCTGTAGAACCACCGCTGAGGTGGTTCTAAAAGGCGGTTCCATTGTAACTCCTCGGCCCCAAAAAAGTTACAATAGAACAGCAATATCTAGGGCCGACCAAAGCGGACTCTGGTTCAGTGGAAAAGCGGCACTGAGTTACCAGCGAAATCAGCTAGTAAATAATTTTGACCATTAATTAATTTAGAGCCCTGAATATATTACATGAATATATTTTTACAGCGACCACCTGGCAAAAAGTCCACCTCTCGCAACTGCCCAGCATCACCTCTACGACACCAAAGCAAGAAAAACATGCGTACGCCAGCCAAGGAATTGCTGTGAAGCACTGCACATTTCCACACTCATTTCACTCTTCATACATCTGAACGTGAGAGTGGAAAGGTGCGTACGCCACGATTTTGTGCATAATTACTCAAGCAACCCCCTTTGCTCCCAGCTGTTATACTGGATTTTGCAAGGCCCACAGAATATTGTGTTCTATTGCTATGAAAACATAACCCTAACCTACCAAAAGAAAGATTAGAGTCTCTTCTTTCATCAGGAAAACAAAAGTATATTTGTATCTGTTTCCATTTTGCAGCAATTAGCATTAGAATATAGCAAAGTTTAATCATTATTCACAAATCTGTTGAAAACACTGGCAAAAAAGTTTGTTGCAACATGGCCCTGGTTGATCTTTTATACTTGCCACCTGCTTACTGTTTTTTTGTAATAACTACCATTGCTTTAAGCGACCTCTCCAGGTCAGAAGCTGCATCAAAACCTTGTAGCATAAAAAAATAAATGTATAAATATGTTTTTTGGGAGTGCAGGATAAAGTTAATAATGAAATCACTGACATTATTGGACTGAAAGATAAAAATCAATGTCAAGCACAGAGTATGCATTATCCTCATTTAATCTAATTATTAAAAAAAAAATATTTAATTTTTTGTACTCTTCACATGCAGGGGAGCAGAGGCAGCCTTTCCGGCCTTTTTCCGGACTGCAAGTCGCCGATCTCTGGTAACAGTGCAGTTCTCCATACCTTTTGTCTTTGAAATGCTTGAAAGTGGATCTTTCACCCTGGAACTTCAGCCAGCCAAGCTTCCGATTCACAACACTAATGACGCAATAATGACACAGTTCACACACACAGAAGTGTTTGGGCAGATTTCCAGAGCCAATGTAAGAGGGTTAAAAATATGTGGCATTTTTTAAATTATTTTTGATGCCGAATTGATTTGATATAGGGTACCTCCATTTTCAGGGTTTGAAAGGTACGTGGACATTTGAAATGTTTCTGAATAAAAAAATTTTTTTAAATGCTTGTTGAAAAGCCTTTGTCATTAATTACTGCCTGAAGTCAAACCATAGAAATAATCAAATTGTGATTTCCTCCATGGAGATGTTTTGCAAGGCCTTTTATGCAGCTACCGTCACTTGCTGCTTGTTTGTGGGTTTTTGCGTCTTGCTGGATTAATTCTCTAACAAAATTATCTGTAGTAGTCAGCGTTGCAGCACCACTTTCTTTTTTTGTTGGCAACTGAACAAAATTCAAGTAGATCCACTAAATTCAAGGAATCGGTTCAATTAGTTAGTTACAAGTACTAATCAGAGATTTAGTTATTAAAAAAAACAAAGATCAGTGCTGCAGTATCGTTTCTTTCATATCTTCACCACTTCCACTTTAATGCAAAATTGTATTATGTTCCAGTCTTCATCACATGTTGTTATTTTACTCAGAAATGACTTTCTATTGCCTTCTAATCATGCATACAGCCAGCTATACACACACAAGTAAAGGTTTAGGGCTGATGGCCTGAATGTTAGAAAGTGAAACACAGTAGAGTGCGAGGTTGTTTAGCACTAAAAAATGAGTTTAAATTGAGTCAGGAATTCATTTCACTTAGCTGTGTGTGAGCATACCATTAAGATTGCTCTTATCTATTCTATCTGTGGTCACACTTTACCACATAAATAGAGCCAAAATATGTCCATATTAAGCACAAATAACCTTCGCTCCTCTGTTAACATTTGAAGAGCACTCAGTAGCTATTTCTACTTTCACTAATGCTGTTGTATATAAAAGCAATCTCCATGAAAGCCCTGCACCTCCCACATCAACGAACAATCTCATACTACGCGTGGAAAGTGCTCTCCTCCGTTCTTTTTTGTTCTTTAAACACAAGCATAAATGCACTGTTGCATGACTGTATTGCTCTATCCACACAACCTAGAGTAAACCAACTGGCTCTATAAGTTTTTTTTTTAAGTATCGTACTTTAAAAAAAGCTTGACATTAAAGATGAATTTATTCTTAAATTAAATTAAAGCAGCCATTTTTATTTCCTGCTCTCATTGTCATTTACAGTGAGCCAGTGACTGTTTTGTTATCAAATAATGGTGTGGAAAAGGAGATAAACCTTGCACCATTTGGTGCAGCTTGGTACAGCAGACAGTATGCAGGGAATAAGGAGGTAACAGCTTCACATTTGTTAAAAACTCATCATCGTGAAGAAGAACAGGCTAGCACTTAAAGGATACATGTGAGGTCTACATGTGGTGCTTAAGTGGAAGTGTTGTTGAATACAGTTTGTTAATGAAATCAATGCAAAACACGCATACATTCTGATATTAACTGCTCGTTTAAAATTCTTACAGGAAAACAAACCTTACAAACTGAAAACTATGTGAAAACCATATTCTTCTTATAAAGATGAAGCATTTATGTGAGATATTTTCTGTGAATCAATTTCAGGTGCTCCCTATAAATGATCCCTGCTGTTATTTTAGTTGACGAAAACTAACGAAAAACTAAGACTAAAATTAAAAAACTATTTCGTTATAAAAACTAAAATGCTAAAAAATAAATAAAAAAAAACCTAACTGAAACTACATTTTATGTTTA
>NC_135435.1:3502500-3552500 GCF_051991255.1 Vanacampus margaritifer
GTTTATACTTCAAAAAAATCAGTTTTGTTTGAATTGAATATGTCAGGCATGAACAATTTACCTACTACACATCAAATTATGATGTTATATGTAACAAAATATCATTTTATATAAGCAATTTACCACATGGAAATTTAAATAGCGGGATTTTGATCTGACTTAAAATCACACCGAAAAATAATATTCTTAACTACTAAATCCATTAACTTTCATTTAAAAGGGTCCTGCATTTTTCTAGTAAAATGTTTCTACTAGTACTAGTGTTCTTTGTCATTTGTTATAACAAATGAACATATGAAAATGAAAATAGCATTTTTCATTATATCATTTTTTTTTTGTTACTTGTAGGTTGTGACACTGTCATGATAGAACATATCTAAACACATCAGTCCATTCTCTGTACCGCTTCTCCTCACTCCGGTCACTGGTGTGCTGGAGTCTATCCAAGATGACTTTGGTCAAGAGGTGGGGTAAAGCTTCAACCGGTTGCCAGCCAATTGAAGGGAACATATAAACAAACAACCACTCACACTTAGCACTTAACAGACAATTTAGACTCTTCAATTCACCTGCCATGCATGTTTTAAGAATGTGGGAGAAAACCGGTGTACCTGGAGGAAAGCCACACAAACACAGGGAGAACACACAAAGCCACACAATACAGGCAGGCCGCAGCCCGATTTTGAACCCACGACCTCGGATCTGTGAGGCGGATGTGCTAACCAGTAGTCCACTGTGCCACCTCTTTTAACATATGATATGATAGTATTAAGTCACCTAGGAAAATTGTATTTTATACATACTTAAATGCACTTCTCTTATATGGTATAGCATCATGTTCTGAAGCACAAAGTTATCTAGATACAGCTACTTTGTCCCCAAAAATCTTATCTAGGACAGGAGTATCAGGCGAGTTCAGCCTCCAGGCAGCTGGTCTTGGGGTATAGCCTGCTGGAATGTAATTTAATGACAGCATAATGTTTTGTTGATGTGGTAGTGGTGGTGTGTTGGTGGCAGAAAAACATTGTGCATCAACTTTTGTATGTGAGTGTGAGTGATAGACTTATTATTGGGCCGATATTTGGTATTTTGGCGCATAATGGCATCAGCCTAAAAACAAAACAAACAAACAAACAATCCGATAAGCAAAAAGACTAGGTTACTTTGAGATATTAAGTTAAGTTTAACTTACTAACTTAAGACTTAACTTAATATTAAGTTCTTTGCTGGCACCTCACACTAGTGACCTGCTGTAGAGTAGCTGCGTTGAGGATCTTTTTTTATTTTTATTTTTTTTGTTTAAACAAAGTGAATAATACTGAGTAAGAAGTGAGAGATTTAAGTTCCACTTATATTTACATTTTGAAAATTGTAGAAAACTCTAGTAAGTATTAATTTGTTAAATGGCATTCTCTCAGTTTAGGAGAATAAAAAAAATATATATATATATTTCATTTATGGATTGGATTGGAGTGAAGAAACCTTTTTCCCATGTGCTTACCACAAACAAATATTGGCTCCAAATTATATTATTATTATTATATTTAATTATTATTTTTAATCCAAATAATATGGCTCCAAATTCCTCCAAATATGATGATGATGATGATTATTATTTAAATAATAATAATAATAATAATAATAATAATAATAATTGGAGACAATATTTGTTTGTGGTTAAAGAGAATATCAGCGTCAACATTTTGAATAATGTAAACTATTATTATTATTATTATATGTATTTATTCTTTTTAATAATAACAATAATAATAACAATAATAAAATTATATTATTATATCATTATTATTATTATTATTATTATTATTGACCTCTTTGACTAATAATCAGTTTCGGTATTGGCCCAGAAGAAAACATATCAGTCTATAACTGTTGTGTATAAGCAACACTGAGCATTTGGAGTAGAAAAACACCGTAGTTATTTTATGTTACTAATGTATATGTTTGCTATAGTTTGTAAGCTGTCTTACCGTCTTGCAAAGTTAAGAAGACAAAAAGATGAAATTATATCAATGATATAATATTAAATGTAACGTTTAAATTAAAATTCAGATTTTCTTCTTTTTTTAATTAGTCATTTGCAAAAAATAAAATGCTACAATAAACTAACAATGCTAAGGTTTGGCTGATCCTCATGTGGTGGGTAGTAGATATATCAACATTAGACTATCAATTTGAAATTTTAATCCATGTGTTACTGCACTTTGTGTTCATTTATTGTTTGTAACAGTCTGCTGTTTAGGCTGCCAACTCACTCAGCCTCATTAGGCTTACAATTGTCCATCCGTGGATAGGGGTGGAGCAATGCGTGCGTAGCTGCACCAGACTTTTACCCCTTTATTGTTTCCTTCAGCTATGATGTCACATACACACACGCTCACCCCTTTCACTGCCACCAAAAGGCTTGTGAGGATTTGTCGGCCAGATGTGACAAGATTGTCAAGAGGCAGAGATCGGATCAGAGGATAGCTGGGGGCCAAACTCTCACATGCAGTGTACCAACATCCCCCCAACCGCAAAACCCATCCCACCAGCAACAAACCCCCAACCCCCAACCCATATTCACCCTCAGTCCAACCATCCATATTTGAGGTTAAATAGTTCCAAACAGGGACCCAGACGCACTTCCTTGCCCCTAAGATTCATTATAGCATTTGGCTATTTTGAGTTTTTTGTTGTTGTTTCTTTCCTCCCATTCCTTCAGTCTCTCTCTCTCTCTCATCGATATTTAGGTAAAGAGATTGCATATGTTCTGTTTCGTGCTGTTTCATGTTTGTTTGTTCTGTATTAGCTTGCCCATGATTGAGTTGCTGGATGAAAGTGAAATCATGAGTTTTTGCTTTTGTTACAAATTGCACTTACCTACATTCTTCTGCCGGTTTCAACAAAAAACAAAACAAAAAACACTGTACTGTTGTTTACATTTTTTTATTGTTATTTTTCCCCCTTTAAAAAAAAGGGGAAAAAAGTGGTTTTGTGGCGGTCTATATTGAAGGATTCACTCCAAGCAAGTTGACGATTGTCCAAAAATCTTGATATTTTATGTGAAGCTTGAAAAAAGTAATCATGTGTTACAGTGCTTTTTTATTCAGTGAGGTGGAAATAAATCCAAACCTATTGTTAAATTATTCTGTCATTTTTGTAAAACAACTGTATCATAACCTCACTTTAACTATCACTTGTCCTCATTCTGGTTACGGGTGAGGTGGAGCCTTTTGATTTGAGTGCAGGCGCTATATAAATACAAGCCTTATAAGTTATCTTTATTATCATCACTTTTTATTGTGCATTTGTAAGATTACTAAATTACTGTCACGTACATAGAGTAACTCGAGCAAAACCTTGATTTATTCAGAAGATCAATTTAGATGAGAATTTTAAACAAAAATTGCTGTATATTCATGCCAAGTTTAAGTTTAGCACAAAACGTGGTCTAACTGTACCCATGAGTAGACATCCAATACCCATATCCACCGACCTCAAAATCTGTCTAACCAAATTCACCAAAATCGCATTGCACCACAAATTAGACTTGGTTAAAACATGGGTACAATTTAGTCTATTATCAGCCACCAAATTGCCAGGTGCACCGGGGACTTTTTCTTTTGCTCCCGGTGCGCCTGACAATTTGCCACAATGCCTAGCGTGGTGCTGCGCGGTCTTCCAAATTCTCAAACAGGCAAAATGAGGCTTGGTCGGCATAAAAATCAATATGCGCCAGTTTTTACACTCGAGCGCATGTACGCTGCCAACTATTTCAGAGCCCAAAGCGTCTCCCATGGCTGGGAGCAAATACATATTTGCTCTTTCGCTTACTTGATTGCCTGGTTGTTGGTATTACTTTTTTTTAATTATTACAAATTTTACGTGCCAATAACGGTCAAATTTTGAGTTTTTAGCGTTCCGTGCAAAGTGCAGTTCTCTTTTTGTTCATGTTTCTTGTAGCTCTTGGATCAGAATTTGTTTTTTTGTACCTCCAAATTCTTTCAATGACTATAAAAACTATAGATGGATAGATGTTTAATAATTATTAAAAGTCAGTTAGTTTGGTTATTGTGGGAATGCTGACAACATTCCCACTTATGTTGTTTCTAACCTTTATTATTATTATTATTATTATTATTATTTCAGGTACTTTTTATTCTCCATACTTTTTGCCATGTAAAAACTCCCACATAATACATCTGATTTACACCGTTCAAATTTCAACTTGCTTCAAAGATTTACGCCTTCCTGGGAATATATTGTCTGAGTCCACATTACTTATAGTTTTCGCACAATTTAATGTTAAATATCAACTTTTCCCCATACATTTCCAATGGACTTTGACATTTTTGGCTTGATTAATAAAATCTACACTCTAATGTCAAGTAGATATGAAACAAAACATTACACACTAATAGGTGGGACTGTAATTTAATACTTATTTACTTTTGTCAATTCATAATTTATTAACAGCAGTCAGTGATTTAGTCATGTTTATAACTGGAAAATAAACAGTTCAACATATTTAAAAAAAACTTTGTGAACAAAACTTTTAATTAAAATATAAACTCAGTGCTTAAAAAGCACATATTTTCCCATGTATAAAACAGGGGTCAGCAATGTGTGCCCGCGAGCACTAGGTACCCCTCTACTGACCACATACGTAACCCACAGGCCTGTTCCAAAAATTTGCTCAACAGTGATGGGACATTGTGATTTTCTTGGAATCTTGTAGAAGTGGTCATTCAACACTGTAAACACTGGCAGAGATTTCTAGAAATAAAGTGTTGCATATTGTTATTCGGTTCCGAATTATTGTGAGAAATCATTGACATGATGAATGTCTTAACTGTCTATAAACCATTTGAGCAAATACAGTATGTTATTTCAGAACAATTGGTAGCCTTCCGCATTAATTGATATTCATTTAATAGCACTGTTTCAAAAAGGTTGGTCATCTGCCATAAAGGCAGTCAGTCGATCATTGACTAAAGATTTTAAATCAGCCTGACATTTTGATTTGGTTTACTTATCCAATGATCTGATTAACTTAAATGGCTTCTGAGTTAATGAATTAGAATCCCGTCAATAGAGATAAAATATATTTATATGCATTTAGTCTTTTTTTTTAAACTACATTCAGGCATATATTGAAAAATTATAAAATTGTATTTAAAGACTATTTATTTTGTGGCAGCAATTCTAGCATCAGAGGTTTAGGGGTGCTACAAAGATGTTTAAGGAATGCTACAAAGTGGGGTCCAAAAATGACAGTGATAGGCATAAAAGCCTGAAGTCTGACTACTGCATTGTTTCCTAGTTTGGAAAAAAAAACTACAGCTAACTCCTACCTTGCAAGTAGCAACATGACTATGAAAAAATAATAATCTGATTAGTAATGAAAATAATGTATTGGTGTTGAGTGGTAGAAGGTAATAAATGTTTCACATATCCTGTAGAAAATAAGATACAATTGCAATTTCTCTCGACTAGACAGAGAGTCACACAAGGACTGGATTCAAGGACAATGCTCTACTCGTCCATGCTTGCAAGCAAAAGCAGAGGTGTGAACGTCTCGGACCTCGTACAAATCGGACTTCAACCAAAAATCTGAGTAAAAAATGTCTCGGAGTTTGAACTCATTCTCGGAGGTCGAACACCCAAGCAAACCAAGCTAAGCCGAACGTACCTTGAACGGGTAGCTGAGTGAAGCCGAGTAATGCCGAATGCTCATGTTGCGGTAGTTGAGACGATGCGCTGCTCATTTCCAGTCAGAGTGTTAATACTCTCAAAGGTTTATTTTTCCACGACAATTTTTTTCGCCATGGGCTCAAAGAAAGACAACAGTGCCAGTGACAGCAAAGAAAAATGTACAGTGCTACGAACCACAGTGGATTTAGGAAGATTATCGCGCCGTTGTAACTACCGTAACTACCTCTGTAAATACTGGCACAAAGACCCCCCTTAGCTGTTCAACAACGTGCCTGACGTTAAACAACGCATGCAAGGACCGCTTAGTAGTCTAACAATATGCCCAATGTAAAATACACAAACTCAGCACTGAACTAAAGCAAGCATTAACATAGCATTTTTCATCCACTGATGCCATCACACCACAACAAAAAGGTAAGGTATTTTTTATTGTTTAAATACTGTAAAGGGTGTAAATGTAAAAAACATAAATATAAATTAAAATGGGAATTTTCTGTTTTTGGAGCTTGGGAAGGGACTAACTGCATTTACATTATTTCCTATGGGAAAAAATGTTTTGGAGGTTGAACAATTCGGACTTTGAACACTTCACAGGAACAAATTATGTTCAAACTCCGAGATACCACTGTGTATATATATATATATATATATATATATATATATGTATATATATATACATCCATTTACTTAACCGCTTGTCCTCACAAGGGACACAGGGGCACTGGAGCCTATCCCAGCTGGCTTCGGGCAGTAGGCGGGGTGCAACCTGAACTGGCTGCTATCTATCTATCTATCTATCTATCTATCTATCTATCTATCTATCTATCTATCTATCTATCTATCTATCTATCTATCTATCTATCTATCTATCTATCTATCTATATATGCCGCAAATTACTGTATTACCATCCATCAGTTTTTTTCTATACTGCTTTGTCTTCATGAGGAGCGTGGATGAAAACGAGTCTAGTTTCTCAAATGTGATGCATACAGTAAATGCTAGCAGATTAATAAGCCCCCAAAAGGTATGAGAAGCATTCTATGGAGACAAAGACCATGTTACCATACACGCTCACCCTTTTCACTGCCACCAAAGATGACACTAATTGTTTTCTAATTTCATATATTGAAATGTATTTTTTATTTGGTTTACAGGCAAGATAAATTAAAAATTCAACATGGACGAAAAACAAATTCCATACATAAAACAACCGAAAGGGTGTAGGCAGAAGCAAAAGCTTTTCATTTCTGTTCCTACACCTCTAGCACTTCAAAATACAAGAAATAATCATTAATTCAACAACTGTACACTTTATAAAGCACCAAATCAAAACATGAGTCGCCACAAGGCGCTCCACAGCAAGGTCCAACCTTGCCTTACCTTTGATAACTTGAAAATAAGAGAGCATCAAGAAGTTTAAACATTACAGCAACATTAACTCTCTATTGCTAAGTGTCCTATCATAAGTGCCCTATCATAAAGGGTTTTTAGTGACATTGTGACAGGGCATGCAGTATAAAGACTCATGTTGTTGAGAGTCTTATTTTCTTTGCCAAAAAATACCATTTGTTAAGATTAGTCAATCTACCTGGCATGTACTAGGAGTGCTAAATACTCCTAGCAGGATTTTGTTGACATTTTCAGGGACAAACGTTAATTTTGTAATCTTTGGATCTATGCCATCATTGTGGTGCTATGTGCACTTTTTCCCCGTTACAGAAACAGATTGGGCCTTATTTATTTCCCCTCCCTCCTTCCTCATGTTTTCTATTTGCCATTTAAGAAACTCGGGACGCTAACTAGTGAAGCACCAGGCCTACTGTTCAGTCTCCCTTTGTTGGTCATTGTTGTTTTTCGTATTTCACGGACAAGTTGTTGTTGCTGTGAAGCCGAATTCCTCGTGTTTTTATATACTTGGCCAATAAGTCAGATTCTGCTTTTGTTTGAAAGCAGTACCCAGAGCTGGGCACTTCCGTTAATCGTCAATACCCGCTGATGACGATGCCCCCATTTCAGCGCGTGCTTCTGCATGTTTGGCGAATGCTTTATGATGTGAAGGCTCACAAAACTACACAGAATGAGAAGGGACCGTATGTACTCACCCCAATTGACGGACGTAAATGTGCGTCAGTCGGTGCTCAGTGCGTGTGCTTATCTGATTCTTCGTGTCATTTTACACTTGCTGCAAGGTGGGCATCGTCAAAGATGGGAATTGCTGATTAACAGAAGTGCCCTGCTCTGGCAGTACTTTTCATTCATGTTAAGTTCAGTGACAGTTTAGTTGTTCCATATTAATCCCAAAGGGAATATTTTTTATGTTGCATTGTTGAGCATTTGCCATGTTTTTTTGAGATGTATTGAGTTGTGTTTAAAGGGCCATGTTAGAATTTGTAATATTACCTTCATCATTTGATTTTTCTTTGTAATCAAGAAATAATAATTAATTTCTCTCAGAAATTTAAAAAAAGAAAAATAAATAATACTAAAGAATTAATACACATCGGAAATTTTATTTTTTTTTGGGGGGGGGGGGATCAGGGATTTTATTCTAAAGACATATCACCTAGTTCTACTGTGATCGACTGTGTGAAAAGGGACGATTATTGGTGTTATCGTGCAAATATATCAGTTTCACATTCCCCAATATACTGTACATGGTGTGCCCGAGGAGATAAATCCTAATAATGAAAAAAATCATTTTAGGAGGACACGGTCATGGTGAAAAAAGGCATGAAATTCTGTTTAGGGATGAGTTGTTGTGTATCATCAGTAATACGGTGAATAGGTATGTGAGGAAATGTGAATATTTACATTTATTGTGGTTCTACTGTAAATAGGGTTAGGGGCGACTTTGCTCCTAGTAAAAAAAAATATAAATAAAAAATGAGTGTGGAGCCCTTGTGCCATTTGACCTCCTTCTCTTTTTCATCTTCTTCCCAAGAATTCTAGAAATCAATAACAGAAAAACACTTGAGGCTAGATGCTCACTGAACACTTTGGGCTTCTTTTTCATGCTCAGCGCAAATCTTGTGCGAGACATAGTCTAAATCTGCGAAAAGGTGGCTAGAATGAGTTTTGGTGTGTTTGGCACGACGTTTGGCTCAGTTAAAAACGGGTGTTTTGCGTCATGGTGGGCATGAACACAGCCCACTTGATTTCACCGTCAATCGAAGCGGCTCCTCTAAACGCGGTGCCCAAGAGGTGCACAGTCCTTGATATGACGGGAGAAGAAACTGATGAGACGAGAAGATCTCCACCTTCTCCTGCGGATGATGTGAAGTTGGGGACTTGGAGACGGCTTTAATTCATTTGTGTTTTTGTGTGAATTTGTGCCATTAAATTTTCATATGCGTCGTTCACTCAGTATACGCCAGTTTTACGCTGTAGTTCTAGTGTGTCTGTGTGTGTGTTGAACATTCTGGGGCCCCTGTTAGAAATGTATAGAATACAGCCAGAGGTATATGTGCACCCACAATAGTTTTGGATTAGCCTAATTGGACATTGTAAATTCTTAGAAGATGAGATGAGATAATTGCAGAGTGTTTATACTGTTCTGTTTTTACTATGCACATGACAAATAAAAATCTTGAATCTTAACATTTGTCCATATTTTGCAGGCTATCTGTTGCACTTTGTTGAATTGCAACTGTGACAACTTTAAGCCTGGGAAGCTGAAACGTCGACAGTGTGAAAGCTGCAAGCATGGCTGGGTTGCACATGGTAAGAGCTGAATTGCTTTCTCCAATACAAGGGAAACTCATACAATTGACTTTGTGTTCTACATCTCTGGAATAGGATGAGAGGCGATTCTTAATTGTTTGGGTGTACTTGATCCTGAAAACAAATTATGAAAAGTTTTATGTCGGGGAGATTTGGCAAAGCTGTTAGAAAATTAAGGGAAATTCAGAGAATTCATAGTTTTTTAGCTTTTTTTTTTTTTTTTTTTGGAGATGCTGTGAGGTGTTTTGCCTGCAATATTGGGCCCTGCTGTTGAATTACATTTTAATTATAGTGGAACCTCCAGTTATGAACTTAATTGGTTTATGACCTGTTTATAACCTAATTTAAAGTACCGGTAATGTGTTATATTGAAAGGAATGGAAATACAATTAATCCCAGTCATGCTTTTTTAAACCAAATAAATGTAATGCAATATAGAAATAAATGAAAACACACTATTATAAACATATAATATACTTAAAATAACACGATTAACTATTATTGCTTATTTAGGGAAAAAAGGTGACAAGGACTACAGCTCCTCCTCCACTAAAAAAAAGTATTTTTCCTTAACTTGGGAACATTCTGATTCAAGTGTTTATTATTATTATTATTATTATTATTATTATTATTGTCTCTTTTCTAATTCATGAGTTGATTTTGGCAAACTAATGGTGGGAAACTTGTCATTTTGTTGTTTTCTATCATTTTTATAATTTTCCTTTTTCCTAGGAGCCATTGAGACTGTTGAGAGCTTTATTTAGTTACGTTACAAAAGTCCACCTACCTATGCCGGTGGAACTTCCACCTCATGTTAACAGCTGTAGATGGCTATCTTCACCCGACTACACAAAATTAGGGTTAGGGTTTTGGCAAAATGATTTTCTAACTTCTTTGATGAAAATGAAATCATTTCTTCACTTCTTTCATCACGTCATTCACAAATGCTATTAGATTTGATTGGATGTGGAGGTGGAACTTTTTAATCGTAATTAATCGCATGACTTCAATTGTTAACTCACGATTAATTGCAAATTTCCTATCTGTTCTAAATGTACAATAAAATAGTCTGAGTTTTCATACTTGTTAACATAAAAGTGGAAAAAAATGTTAAACTAATAGAAATATGGCTGCATCTTTTAGTCATTGATACAGCAATTTCATAGTAATTCATAAAATTTAGTTAAAATTACAAAAATGTACTGCACTGTAAAAAAAAAAAAAAAAGGTATGATATTGATTTGTGTTGAGGTCATTTTTCTGCCACTAGATAGCATAATTGCATTTGTTTAATGTAAGCTCAGTGTATTTTTCTTTTCATATTAAAAGCTATCAAATTTTTAACATGAAGTAACTTGCGAAATTCTGCACATTTTTAAAATGGTAAAATACAACTTGACCCCAGTCTGCACAAATATATGTATTATTACTAAATTTATTAGTGTGTTTGCTGTGTCACGGGTGTGCGGGGTTGTGGACATTTGGTTGTGGACCCAAATGCAGAAAGCAGTCAAAAACAAAACAGATTAAAAGAAACAAAGACTCACTTACATAGGCTACGTTCACACTGCAGGGCGTGATGTCCAATTCCTATTTTTTGTTAAATCCGATCTTTTCATGTACTGTTCACATTACAAAAACAAATGTGACATCTAATGTGAACGCAAAGCGTCCGTGATGCGACTCGCATGTGCAAAGAGCACACGTTGAGTGACGTACACCTAAAACAACGTCACGTTGCAGTGTTCACGGAAATAACCCGACCCGCAACGTTTCACCTCCAACCAAGCCGCCGAGGCAAGCAAGTTTTATCACTGTCATATACAAATTTAGCTGCAGATTGGTGGACTGGTGGACTTGTTTCGCAGACGTGTTATGAGTTGGATTCATGTGTTGTCTACATACATTATGCAAATTCAACTGTGCTTACGCCAGCGCTCCTGGTTGGTGGACTGTTTTCACGCTCCCTCCTGGTTGGCTGCTATCCTCGGCTTCCTCGTGTGTCAGTTTTGAATGTGCTATTTACAAAAACAGCAACAAAAATCCATCTTACTTATTTTTTCATCTTGTGTCGCCTGAGTAGCGATGTTGGAAGAGGTCATCTACTGTTACTCAAAACAGCTTTGTATATATTCTCCCTTCCAAGCACTCTCTCCCACCTGCGCAGAGCGCATATCAGGCTTTTGATGACGTATGAATCGTTCACAAAGCAGACGCATCGCATACATATCCAATTTATAGCCACATACGGAAGAGGCCCAAATTGGGTGTGAAAAAATCGGAATTGTAACGTTCACACTGCATGAAAAAATCAGATACTTGTCAAAAATCGGAATTGAGCTGCAGTGTAAATGCAGCCATAGACAGGACTAGAGGACAACCAACCAGTACGATGAGCAAAAGCAAACAAACGATCCAACAAGGAATGAACAGAAACAAGGAACTAAATACAAGCAAGTTAACAAGACAATGCGAAACACCTGGACGCGACACAAGTGGCTGAGGGATCTGATTGGTAGACACTGACAAACAGTTGGACACAAAACCATAACGAGAAAAGACATGAATCCCAAGAAACAAGACATAACATGAAGCAAAACCAAATACAAAACTAAGCAAACACAGATCATGACATGCTGCGTTGTGATTGGAATTCCCCCAGTACAGGCTTTCCAAGTAAGGGGTGGTCATTAATAACGCGTTAAAAAAATTTGTGGCATTAAAGTAACTTTAAATTAACTCAAAATTACGCACTCATTTTGACACAACCAGTTTGTATATTGAAAGTAGTACATAAATAGAGGTAATTTTTCTATGACAACTATGTGTAACTTGAATTGTTTGTAAAAAGTTTGTAACCTGTGGTTCCACCAGTAACAATTGCTCTAAGACTGCAAGGGAAGCTCAGCTTCCCCTAAATGCCCCTCCCCCTAAAAAAATAAAGTGAGGAAATATGCGCTGCTGTGTGTACAATTTATGCGCTATAATACCTTCATCTTTTGTTCAGAATCAGCTACTTATTACAAATAACTGACACAACTTGATTCTAATTAATCCCTGCAGTGTCACGGCACTTTTATATATTTATATTTATTCACACAGTCGGACGCTGCTTTGTAGAGTGGGTTGTTCCACTGCGCAAAATTAGACGGTCATTGGATAAACACTGGGCTTTTTCACACCCATCAGACGCTTAGCCTCTCTGGGGGTTTATGGAACAGACATTCGGCTACGGCGTGATGATTGGATGATCTGTCTGAGGCGTAGAAAAAAAAGGGGCTTCCCCTCATTTGAATGACGAGCAGCCGCCACTGTCCATCGTTTGAATTTGAATGTCCTAAAAAGGCTTTGCCTTCTCTTTGAAGACAACATTATTTTTACCTTTTAGCATATGTGTTAAATCATATACACATTACTGCTGACACTGAACAAAGATTTTGGGGCACTTTTGTATACAATTCATATATCTGTCAGATATATTTTGGCTGTACAAACATAAAACTACTATCATTGTATTCAAATGTTTATTTAAGTGCAACACTCAATTTTGTGGTGCTCTACTATAAATGTAACATTAAGGGAATGTGATTTTTTTTCTTCCTCCTCCCAAATTATGTTCTAGCTCTAAGTAAATTGAAGGTGCACCACATGTATCAGAACGGCCAGGTGGAGATTGTGCATTCCAACGTGGTGTTTGACATCTGCAGCCTGATGCTGTATGGGACCCAAGCTATTCCCATACGCCTGAAGATCCTCTTGGACCGCCTTCTCTCTGTTCTCAAGCAGGAAGAGGTTATCAAGATCCTGAATGCGCTTGACTGGACACTACAGGACTACATACGAGGATATGCGCTGCAGGTAAACACGAGCGGGGGGCTTGGGGCGACTCACAAGTATGTGAACATGTTTTAATGTTTAAACCTCAATTTTTTTCTTCTCACAAGTACTGCAAATGAAAAAAAGCAGCTGATTGGTTTACACGTCAATAGAGATTGTAAGTAAGGTCTGAACAGAGACAGTTCTACGAAAGGTTTGCTGAAGGGGTCTGGCTGGGGCAAGGGGCCTTTTTTTGCCAGGGATGAAGAAAAAAAAGACAAAGATTCAAAATCTTACGTGATTTATTTTCATTCATATAAAACTATTTTACCTTTGTAGCCAAAAGCAAAGCACCTAACAGAAAACATAATGGAAAAACTGCTGTATTTGCGTTTGGTGATTTTTAGCAAACCAAGCAACCATTGATGACATTCTGCAAGGACACATTAAGAAATAGCATGTACAAACTCAATTCCAATGAAGTTGTGAGGTTGTGTTAAGCAAGTAAAAACATAAAAAAATATAATAAAGAAGCTAATCACGTTCAACATATATTTAATTGAATACACTAAAACTAAACTGCATTGTTTTTAGCAAATAATCTATAACTTTTTATTTTAGAACTTTATGACTGCAAAACGTTCCAAAAAAGCTAGGACAGGTGGTAAAAAAGGCTGAGCAAGTTGAAATGCTCATCAAACACTTGTTTGTAACATCTCAAAGGTGAACAGTCTAATTGGGAACAGGTGAGTGTCATGATTGGGTATAAAATGAGCTTCTCTGAATTGCTCAGTCATTCACAAGCAAAGATGGGGAAAGGTTCACCTCTTTGTGAACATTTGCGTGAGAAAATAGTCGGACAGTTTAAGAACAATGCTACTCAACGTACAATTGCAAGGAATTTAGGGATTTCATCATGTACGTTCCACAAGAACATCAAAAGGTTCAGAGAATCTGGAGAAATCACTGCATTTAAGTGGCATGGCCGAAAATCAACAGTGAATGCACGTGACCTTCAATCCCTCGGGCAGGTGATGAAATGATAGATGGATGGATGGAAAATTAAAACTTGCTGTACACACTGTAAACATTTGAGATTAGTATTTATTTATGAATCTGGAACATGAGCCCTTTTTTAATCATTTATGGTTGTGTTGAAAATAATAGCAGGTGCTTAAAAAATGGAACAGAAAAAACTAAAAACTTTTTATTTCCATTTGACTGCAATAGAAATACTGCACATTCTTTTCCAAATTAAAACAATATTTTAAAGGGGATGTATCTTCGTATTTTAAGCCATTCCACAGTTAACTGTTGGCATGTAATGGTTAAATCTTGCCTTTAATTTTTTTTTATTTTTATAGGCAATATTAGGTATTTTGCTGCCTATTTTTCTAATGCGGAAGTAAAATGCCCGGTTCTGTATAACCCTGCCTCTTCCCATGTGGTTGCCGCCCACAAACTTTGGAGAGCTGCGTTCGAGCACTCCATTGAATGACCACAAGACCGGCCAACAGCCCTTGCAGTATAACCGCGTCTTTATAACCGCGTTATTATAGTTTGATTAAGTTCTTGTAATTTGTGCCAAAATCTGGCATTTCCTTTGAAGTGTGATAACTTAGTCATTTATGAATATTTTTTTCACTTTCAACCGCTCAAAATATTCACTGGCATCAGACCTATCTATACATATATAGTTTAAAAATTTTTTTTTTTTAATGCCCTCTATGGACAATAATAGTAGTATTATGCTAACAGCAAAATTAACTATGCTGTGTATATATATATATATATATATATATATATATATATAATAAAGTTCTACTTTGAATATTTCATGACATATTTAGAGGCTTGAATAAGTCCATAAGTCATAACAATAGAATTTTTTATGCATGCCCAGTTTTCACACAATGGCAGTTTTCTGAATAAAACAAAGTTCTTGTAATTTTGCCAAAATCTGGCATTTCCTTTGAAGTGACATAACTTGGTCATTTATGAATATTTTTTCACTTTAAACTGCTCAAAATGTTCAGTGGCATCAGACCTATATATACATATATAGTTTTTATTTTATTTTATTTTCTTAATGCCCCCTATGGACAATAATAGCAGTATTATGCTAATAGCAAGACTAACTATGCTGTATATATATATATATAAAATAAAATACTAATTTGAATGTTTCATATGACATAGTTAGAGGCTCAAACAAGGTCATAAGTCATAACAATAGAATTTTTTTATGCATGCCCAGTTTTTCACAATAGTGTTTTTCTGAATAGCACAAAACTCTTAGAATTTTGCCAAAATCAGGCATTTCCTTTGAAGTGAGATAACTTAGTCATTTATGAATATTTTTTTTCACTTTCAACCACTCAAAATGTTCAGTGGCATCAGATCTATCTATACATATATAGTTTTTATTTTATTTAAATTTTTTAATGCCCCCTGTGGACAATAATAGCGGTATTATGCTAATAGCAAGACTAACTATGCTGTATATATATATATATATATATATATATATATATATATATATATATATATATATATATATATATATATATATATAAAATAAAAGACTAATTTGAATATTTCATATGACATATTTAGAGGCTTGAATAAGTCCATAAATCATAACAATAGAATTTTTTCTGCATGCCCAGTTTTCACACAATGGCAGTTTTCCGAATAGCACAAAACTCTTGTAATTTTGCCCAAATCCGGCATTTCCTTTGAAGTGAGATAACTTAGTCATTTATGAATATTTTTTCACTTTCAACCACTCAAAATGTTCAGTGGCATCAGACCTATCTACACATATATAGTTTTGTTTTGTTTTGTTTAATGCCCCCTATGGACAACAATAGCAGTATTATGCTAATAGCAAGACTAACTATGCTGTATATATATATATAAAATAAAATAATAATTTGAATATTTCATATGACATAGTTAGAGGCTCAAACAAGTCCATAAGTCATAACAATAGAATTTTTTTATGCATGCATTTTGTATTCATTTATTAGCCTTTGGCGCCACCTAGTGGATTTTTGTTTTAACACTCTAAACACACAAATTCCTCTATTTTCATGTTTATGACTCGTCAAAGAAGCGATTGCATCAGTAATCACGGAAAATGCATTATAACACATCAGGTTTACATCATATCAAAAACTGTGATTTATAATGGGAGTCAATGAGCCAAAATCGGGCATTATTACAACAACTTCGTGTGAATCTCTCCCTCCTGTTTGGTAATAATTATAAATTACAGCATGGCGCCAATTTGAACTTCTACATTTTTTAACAATCCTGGTAAAATGTCAGGTCCCTAGTGTATTTTTTTCAAATGCTTTTTCTTTGATGAAAAACAGAAAAAAGCCAGAAAATGGACAAATAACGCCCAGGGGTTCGTGCAAATTGGACCGATGTAAAATTCTTCAATAAACATTTGAAACAAAACGGCTCCTTGTCGCAAGAAATTGTAGTAGAGGAGAAGAGGGAAAAAAAATATCCCTGAATGGGATGTGAACCAGGGACCTACTGCTTACAGGGTGAGCGCGCTACTACACCACTCATTCAGTTAGGTTCAACAGTGCAAAAAATTTACTTGTAGTTTAGACAAGTGTCAGCCACCCTTTCTGGAAATTTAAGACGGTCAATTGTCATTGCACTTTGGCATTGCAAATGTGAAGGATAATTGATTGCTTTGAAATCATTTGGACAGAACATCTTTACCAGATAAAAATGAATGAAACACCTCTCGCTGTTCAAATTCAACAAGGAAACGGTGAGTAATTCTGCGAGAACAGAATTAATTGTAGCGACCATTCGTCTGTTATGTTTCTTTCCCTCCCTGTCATTGGGGCTTATTGGTTTCGTCCCGCCTAAACAACGCCTGATTGGTCCGAACTAAAAAAGGTCGGCTGCAAACGTATCAGCGAGAGCGGTACAAGATGTATTCTCCGGAGTTTGTGAATTCACAAATACCGCGAGAAATCAGCTTGCTGGCAAGGTTACCCCTCAGCAGTCTAAAGAGGACTCCTTCAGGTTGGCTGTGTCCCGCACCGCCAGTGTTCACCAACAAATTTGGGGAATTTGGGTGAAGTCATGCTCATCCTTATCGACTAGGGCTGGGCGATATGGAGTTTCAATTTATTTATTTTTGTCATTCTGGACGATTACGATTTTAATCAATTTTAATCAAAAGTAAAAATAAAAATAAAAAAAAACATTTAAAGGTGGAGTCCAGAGTTTTGATCGTTTCTGTTTGTAAACAAGCAATTCAAAACTGACTCCTCCAATGGCTCATTCGATACTCGCTCAACGTTCACGCGTCCCGCCCCCCGCTCTGCGATTGGCAGGCGGGGGTAAACATTGACTTTCTGCCCAGAATCGTCTCACTGTTGGCAAAGCACAACAAAATGGCAAAATACAGGCTGGGTGGTGGTGGTTGAGGGCAAAATCACCACTACACATAAACAGAAGCCCAGAGTTGTAGATTGAGAAGGAGTTCATGTGTATACTGTACATCTTGCGTTTATCTAGTGTTTATTTCTGAGGGAAAATGTTGGACTCCAGCTTTAAACAAGGTTTGATTTGTTCCCCAAAAATCTTCAGACAATAACGTACACTGATTTTAAATCAGTTTAATGTAAATTTAACATACACAGCTTGTAAACAGGTATTGTAAACCGTCCGTCCGTCCGTCCGTCTTCTTCCGCTTATCCGGGGTCGGGTCGCGGGGGCAGCAGCTTTAGCAGGGAAGCCCAGACTTCCCTCTCCCCAGCCACTTCAGCCAGCTCATCCGACGGGACCCCAAGGCGTTCCCAGGACAGCCGAGAGACATAGTCTCTCCAGAGTGTCCTGGGTCGTCCCCGGGGCCTCCTGCCGGTAGGACATGCCCGGAACACCTCCCCAGGGAGGCGTCCAGGAGGCATCCGAACCAGATGCCCGAGCCACCTCAACTGGTTCCTCTCAACGTGGAGGAGCAGCGACTCGACGCTGAGTCCCTCTCGGATGACCGAGCTTCTCACCCTATCTCTAAGGGAGAGCCCGGCTACCCTGCGGAGGAAACTCATTTCGGCCGCTTGTATCCGGGATCTTATTCTTTCGGTCACGACCCACAGCTCGTGACCATAGGTGAGGGTAGGAACGTAGATCGACCGGTAAATCGAGAGCTTTGCCTTTCGGCTCAGCTCCTTCTTCACCACAACGGACCGATACAGCGTCCGCATCACTGCAGACGCTGCACCGATCCGCCTGTCGATCTCCCGCTCTAACCTACCCTCACTCGTGAACAAGACCCCAAGATACTTGAACTCCTCCACTTGGGGCAGGACCTCCTCCCCGACCCGGAGAGGGCACTCCACCCTTTTCCGACTGAGGACCATGGTCTCGGATTTGGAGGTGCTGATCCTCATCCCAACCGCTTCACACTCGGCTGCGAACCGCTCCAGTGAGAGCTGGAGGTCACGGCTTGAAGAAGCCAACAGCACCACATCATCTGCAAAAAGCAGAGATGCAATGCTGAGGCCACCAAACCGGACCCCCTCAACGCCTCGGCTACGCCTAGAAATTCTGTCCATAAAAGTTATGAACAGAATCGGTGACAAAGGGCAACCTTGGCGGAGTCCAACCTTCACCGGAAACAAATTCGACTTACTGCCGGCAATGCGGACCAGACTCTGACATCGGTCGTACAGGGACCGAATGGCCCGTATCAGGGGGCTCGGTAACCCATACTCCCGAAGCACCCCCCACAGAACTCCCCGAGGTACACGGTCAAACGCCTTCTCCAAGTCCACAAAGCACATGTGGACTGGTTGGGCGAATTCCCACGCACCCTCGAGGATTCTGCTGAGGGTGTAGAGCTGGTCCACTGTTCCACGGCCGGGACGAAAACCACACTGCTCCTCCTGGATCCGAGATTCGACCTCCCGACGGACCCTCCTCTCCAGCACCCCTGAATAGACCTTACCTGGGAGGCTGAGGAGTGTGATCCCTCTAAAGTTGGAACACACCCTCCGGTCCCCCTTCTTAAAAAGGGGAACCACCACCCCGGTCTGCCAATCCAGAGGCACCGTCCCCGATGTCCACGCGATGCTACAGAGACGTGTCAACCACGACAGCCCCACAACATCCAGAGCCTTCAGGAACTCCGGGCGGATCTCATCCACCCCCGAGGCCCTGCCACCGAGAAGCTTTCCAACCACCTCGGCGACTTCGACCCCAGAGATAGGGGAGCCCACCTCAGAGTCCCCAGACCCTGCTTCCTCAAAGGAAGGCGTGTTGGTGGAATTGAGGAGGTCTTCGAAGTACTCTCCCCACCGGTTCACGACGTCCCGAGTTGAGGTCAACAGCACTCCGTCTCCACTATACACAGTGTTAACGGTGCACTGCTTTCCTCTCCTGAGACGCCGGATGGTGGACCAGAATTTCCTCGAAGCCGTCCGGAAGTCGTTTTCCATGGCCTCACCGAACTCCTCCCATGCCCGAGTTTTTGCCTCAGCGACCGCCAAAGCCGCATTCCGCTTGGCCAGCCGGTACCCGTCAGCAGCCTCCGGAGTCCCACAGGCCAAAAAGGCCCGATAGGACTCCTTCTTCAGCTTGACGGCATCCCTTACCGCTGGTGTCCACCAGCGGGTTCGAGGATTGCCGCCACGACAGGCACCAACCACCTTACGGCCACAGCTCCGATCGGCATCCTCAACAATTGAAGCGCGGAACATGGTCCACTCGGACTCAATGTCCCCCGCCTCCCCCGGGACAATGGAGAAGCTCTGCCGGAGATGGGCGTTGAAACTCTTTCTGACAGGGGATTCTGCCAGACGTTCCCAGCAGACCCTCACAGTACGTTTGGGCCTGCCTGGTCGGACCGGCATCTTACCCCGCCATCGGAGCCAACACACCACCAGGTGGTGATCAGTTGACAGCTCCGCCCCTCTCTTAACCCGAGTGTCCAACACATACGGCCGCAAGTCCGATGACACGACTACAAAGTCGATCATCGAACTACGGCCTAGGGTGTCCTGGTGCCAGGTGCACATATGGACACTCTTGTGCTTGAACATGGTGTTCGTTATGGACAGTCCGTGGCGAGCACAGAAGTCCAATAACAAAACACCACTCGGGTTTCGATCGGGGGGGCCATTCCTCCCAATCACGCCCCTCCAGGTCTCACTGTCATTACCCACGTGAGCGTTGAAGTCCCCCAGTAGAACGAGGGAGTCTCCAGGGGGTGCGCTCTCCAGCACACCCTCCAAGGACTCCAGAAAGGGTGGGTACTCTGAGCTGCTGTTCGGTGCATAAGCACAAACAACAGTCATGACCCGTCCCCCCACCCGAAGGCGGAGGGAGGCTACCCTCTCATTCACCGGGGTAAACCCCAACGTACAGGCGGCTAGCTGGGGGGCAATGAGTATGCCCACACCTGCTCTGCGCCTCTCACCGTGGGCAACTCCAGAGTGGAAGAGGGTCCAGCCCCTCTCGAGAGGATTGGTACCAGAACCCAAGCCGTGTGTGGAGGTGAGTCAGACTATATCTAGTCGGAACTTCTCAGCCTCGCACACCAGCTCGAGCTCCTTCCCTGTCAGAGAGGTGACATTCCATGTCCCCAGAGCTAGCTTCAGTAGCCGGGGATCAGACCGCCAAGGCCCCCGCCTTTGGCTGCCACCCAACTCACTGCGCACCCGACCCCTTTGGCCCCTTCCACCGGTGGTGAGCCCATGGGAAGGGGGACCCACGTTGCCTTTTCGGGCTGTGCCCGGCCGGTCCCCATGGGTATAGGCCCGGCCACCAGACGCTCGCCTTCGAGCCCCACCTCCAGGCCTAGCTCCAGAGGGGGGCCCCGGTGACCCGCGTCCGGGCAAGGGAAACGAAAATCCAAGGTTTGTATTCGTCATTGGGGTCGTTTGAGCCATGCTTTGTCTGGTCCCTCACCTAGGACCTGTTTGCCTTGGGTGGCCCTACCAGCGGCATGAAGCCCCGGACAACATAGCTCCCAGGCTCATTGGGACACGCAAACCCCTCCACCACGATAAGGTGATGACTCACGGAGGGGGTATTGTAAACCACACATCCAATATTCTTAGCTTGTGCAAAAATACAACTCAGTGAGTTCAACTCAAAATAACATTTGTACAGTATATGACAGAACCCCAAGAATAACAGCTTATAATAATCAGCACCAGTTTTGATTGTAATTAAACTCTTAAATTCCTTGCAAGAAAAACTAGCCTGTCGACTGACTATGGCAAAAGACAAGCTCTGGTGCATGTCACAAAATTTCCCCCAGTACTAAATACCCTTTCTGATGGGGCACTTGTCAATGGTATTGACAGGTATTTTCCTTTATTTTTTACCGACTTACTGAGTCTAGGAAAATGTGCCTCATTTAATTTCCACCACTGAAGGGGGTCTGAATCCCCATCAATTTCAGGTGAACGTAAATATGCTGACAGTTAACTCAAGCCGCAGAAGGTTTTCTTCTGCTTTTCTTGGGGTTCAACAACGTCTTCAACATTACGCTGACTCGCTGATTTGTCCTCCTCAGCAGTACAGCCAGCTAGAATGCCTCTGTAGTGCATGGAGCAGTCTTCAGCAACAACTCTTTCTTTTAGGCTTTCGAGCTCTCTTCAAGCATTATATGTTGTACGGAATCTGGGATCTGACAGTGAGGCAATGTCAATCAAATCTTATGTAGCCGGATTACTGTATTTGCTGTTGAGATAGTCCAACACACCTGTTTTCATTGTTAGCTCAGTATCATCTTCAGCAGCCTTGAGCAGACTGTTATTAAACAGGTCTAGGGTTGGTTTTATGCGAGAGATACTCACATGTTTCTCCGGATAATGCATCAGAGAAGTCATGCAAAGGCTTTATGGCCCTATCTACAGACTCTTTGACGTGATCCCCATTGGGTAGGAGATTCAGCGATGAGCGGATGCTCGGGGAGACCAAGTTCTCCTTGCAAGGCTGTCAAGTCCCTCCGCTTCTTTCAGCTGAAAGAGAAGGTGCCAACAACCTTTTTGCAGACTCCTACTGCACGCTCAACCCGATTATCCTTACAGGCATACCCTGTAAACAAGTGATTAAAACACTTTTTAGAATGTAAAAGTGAAATAAATCAACTATTTTAATAATAAATAAATGTATGTGTGCATGCGCTATTGCAGTAATTAAAGTGGAAGTCAACCTCAAACATTCCTTGACAATAATATGTTATATGTGACCTCACTAGTCTAAACATGACAATCTTATTAATATTACATTTGTAGAATAAGAGTTATTAAGCAAAATCCAGCCATTTTTTCCATCTCAGGGGGCGACCATTTGATGACATCAATGTGGCTCAGGTCTCAGGTAACAACCAATCACAGCTCGGCTTCAGAAAACAGGTGAGCTGTGATTGGTCGTTGCCTTAGCCCTGAGCGACATTGATGTCATCTTCAGTCGAAAGCAAGTGTCAAAATGGCCGCCCCTGAGATGTATAAAATTGGTTGGATTTTGCTGCTTAACTCATTCCATAAACACAATATTAACCAACATACCATATTTAGACCAGTGGGGCTGCATAAAACATATTATTGTCCCAAATTTTTTTGGGGGGCGGGGGGGGGTGACTTTCCCTTTAATTACTCAGTAATGGAATGGCCCAACTTTAAAACTGCAGAAAGCCAATACAAATGTAAATAAATCAATGTATATCATTTGAATATATTATAATAGTAAGTAACATTATGTTTGATTCATGAATCACTTTTGTTTAACCTTCTGAACACATTACTATAAAAAAAATAAAATAAAAAAAGCATAAATACCATGTTTTGCCCACCAGATTTATTCTCACATTGCATCTTATAGCTTATAGCGGTCTGGACTACACGCAATGTCAGATGATCTTATTTAATTAAAACATCACATATTCAAGTTGGGCTGCATATTAATTTCACTTAGCTCCTCCAATGGCAAACATCGAGCTGGAATCTTTGACAGGCTGCCAGTGAATGCTTTGTGATGAAATATTAATCATGGTTTCAGCATGAAGTTGCTCCACACTTTCAAAGACAGTCAAACCTACATGTGTTCACCACTGGGCCAAGGGAGAGGTATTGATCAAGCTAGTCTTGCTTGTTCAGTAAAAAGCCCCTTCTGCTCATTCCTTCCTTCTTTGTGAGTCTCAAAATATGTGTGTGGTGTGTTTTTTCTTTTATATACAAAGTATGTATGTGAGTATTCTAGTGTGATTTTAGGAAAAGATTGAAATGTGATTTTCTAACAAATGTTGCAATTTTGATTCAATTCAGGATTTTTATTTATTTTTTTCAAATAAAGCTTTAGTGCAATATTTGCCACGTACAGTATAATTGCTGGCATACATGTATAAATATGCAAGAGTATGCATAATAGTTTATGTAAAAAAAAAAAAATCCCTTTTTTTTAAAACCAAAAATGTTTAAAATTTTGTACCAATGCACATGTTCTATGTACAAAAATGCACGATTATATAAATATATCCCCCCATATTTCTTGTCTGTTAACAGTATAACTGAGGGCTTTGTGATGTGGCCTGAAATTCATATTATGGTATAAAGTGAATTCATTAGCATAGGTGTCAAACTCCCGCCGCAGTCCTGCATGTTTTAGAAGTTTCCCTCCTCTAACACAGTTGAATCAAATAATCAGGTTTGTTATCAGGTTTCTGCAGAGCTGGCTGATGAATCAGGTGTGTTTGAGAAGGGAAACCTATTCTAAAACATGCAGGACCGTGTCCCTTGAGGACTTGAGTTTGACATGCTTCACAGTAATCAAGATAATTGAATGGTAAATAATCCCTGTTAAAAGAATCCAAAAGTATCATATTTCTTGTTCTCTTATCATTCAAATTTAAAATGTTCATGTCTGCTTTTGTCTTTTATATAATTACAAATCAGTGTGGCTATTTTGAAGAATTGGGAATATTAAAAAAACATGTTATCAGTTATAGGCGGCAAATTGTCCATAGGTGTGATTGTGAATGTGGATGGTTGTTCGTCTCTGTGTGCCCTGTGATTGGCTGGCAACCAGTTCAGGGTGTACCCCGCCTACTGCCCGAAGCCAGCTGGGATAGGCTCCAGCGACCCCTGTGAAGACTAAACGGTTAAGAAAATGGATGGATGGATTATCAGTTATTTCACCTTTTTGTGAAGTACATAACTCCACATATGTACATTTGTAGTTTTGATGCCTTTAGTGAGAATTTACAATGTCATGAAAATAAAGCAAAAGCATTAAATGAGGTGTGTACAAACCTTTGGCCTGTACTGTAGCTTATATTTTGAAGTTATCCATTAGAAGCAATCGTGACAGACTTGACCTATCCTTTAGTGCACAATAGCTCACAGACAGACTTTGAACTAAAGCGCAATACATAGAGTCCTCAAGTTACGGCGGAGTTCCGTTCCTACGCTGGCGATGTAACCCAAATTAAGTTGGATTTCACCGTTAAAGTCAATATTTACATTAAATACTTAAAGTAATTTAAAAATAAACATATTTCTGCGACCCGGAAGACACCGGAACCAATGTTTCGTGTTTCCGCACAGATATTGAATGCTGACGGACAGCAGAGCGGTGCTAATTCAAACTTAAACACGGAAATGTGGCGCGGTTGATGGCGAGCCGACCTGCTCGATGGATGTCCGTTGCTGGAGGTAACATAACTTTAAACAACTTTAAAATGTTGTGATTGCTGTGGGAAATTAACGAAAAAGAAGGTGCCACGGACGAGGCATGGGCGCCGTAACTTGGAAACGACGCAACTCGAGGACTCCCTGTATTCAATTTCCAGTGCTCATGTGCACTGGTGCATGGCTTACGTGCACCCCTGTTCACAAATTCGGAGTCAATACAGAATTGATAAATCTACATGATTTATATGAAGGGAAATAAAGTAGTAAAATAGTATGATATTTCTTATGGTTTTTGGTTGTGCCAAAACTGGACTGGATATCTTCATTCTGCAGTCCTGTCTAGGGCAGGGTTTGCCATCAAGCCTGTGGTATAAATATGAATGAGTATTGCAAAAGACAACACTAATGTTGAAATGTTCTCCATCTTTCTTCATTTCCCTCTTTCATTCTATTACATCGATTCTTATACCCTTCCCACTTCCCTTCCTTGTACTACTTTGCTATCCCATTTTCCCTGTTTTGTCTGTAGGATGTAGCAGGCAAAGTACTGGATCGTTGGGCCATGATGACATTTGAGGAAGAGATTGCAACCCTGCAGCAGTTTCTGCGCTTTGGTGAGACCAAATCCATCGTGGAGCTCATGGCTCTACAAGACAAGGAGGGGCAAGCAGTATTAGTTCCCAGCACTCGCACCATCTCAGATATTCGTACTTTCATTGAGCGAAACACCCCATGCCCCACTGCCAACTTGTCTGCAACAAAATCGGAGAAGCAGAAAGGCAACAGCATGCACCACTTTGAGAACCACAATAAAAGCATGTCCTTCATGCTGCCTTTCCAGCTGTTAAACCCTATTCCAGCTCCATTTCTTGGCTCCCCAGCTGGTTCATGCCAGCAGCTTCACCAACAACACCAGGAGTCATGCCAAGGGTCAGTAGAGCACCATAATCAGAGGCAATGTGATCAAGAGCAGGACAATGCAGTAAATGAGAACCCCAACCATATTCTTTATTCAGCAGACAGCAGCCTTATAGGTTCCAACTCTGTCACATTCATTGAAGTTCAAGACCAATCCGGAGACAAACCGTTGGAATGTCTTTCCTCAACAACAAAGACTGAGGTGGAAGATTTTTCAACTAGTGACTACTCTGATAGCCCACTCACACCCTCCATAATCTCTGATGTCATTCAAATGTCACCTGTTGGTAAGATGCACAATGGGAGCATTGGATTGGGCCTTTCAATAGGAAGTGGGGCAGGAGGATCTCTGAAGAAGGGCCGTGTATTTTGCAGTGCCTGTGAGAAGACGTTCTATGACAAAGGCACACTGAAAATCCATTATAATGCGGTGCACCTGAAGATTAAACACAAATGTACAATTGAAGGATGCAATATGGTATTCAGTTCACTGCGCAGTCGTAACCGCCACAGTGCCAATCCTAACCCACGACTTCACATGCCCATGAATCGCAACAACAGAGACAAAGACATACGGGACAATTCATCTGCTGAAGATTACTCTCCTGGAGAGAAAATATCTGAATATGTCACATCTATTCCAATCTGCTCTACAGAGAGTCACAAATCCGTTCCCAGCTACATGGTGAACCAAGTGGATTGCGGCCCAAAGATGCACGGCAGCTCTTTCCCCAGTGTAGGCCAGAGTGGCATTCTCTTTCCAAATTTAAAGACAGTACAGCCAGTCCTGCCTTTCTACCGCAGCCTTGTTACACCGGCAGAGCTTGCCAACACCCCAGGAACACTCCCCTCACTCCCCCTAGTGTCATCCTCGGTGTCTGTAAAACCTACCACAGGTCCTAACGTCTGCAATGCTGACCCCATACCAAAAAAGAAGTCTCGAAAGTCAAGTATGCCAATAAAGATAGAAAAGGAGACGTTAGAGCCAGATGAGCAGATTGATAAAGAGAGTAACTTTGAAGAGGACATTCCTTTCCTGAACAGAAACAAAGAAGAATGTGGTGGTCACAGAGCAGATGGGGAAATTATTTTCATGGGAGCTGAGATTGACCATGAAGAGAAAGGCATGTATTTTGATGAGGATCGAGAGAGGAAAGACAGCAAGTCTTTATTGGACCAAACCATTAGGATGTTAAAGGAAGAACACGAGGATGACACCATGCAGCAAGTAGAAACAATAACCACCATTAGCCCATCCTCTTCTTTAAGAAACAAGTCAATCAAGAGCCTTCATGACAACCAGTTGACCAGTCAGGAACTCAGCTTTAATGAGGAAAGTGATGACAAAGAAGGTAGAAATACACTATTTGAAGATAATCACATTTTAAAGCTAAAGCACAGGCTGACTAATGGGAATGTACTTCAACTGTCAGACCACAAGAAGGAAGCATCTGAGGCCTGCGTAGACTGTCACGATAACACAAGTGCATCGGACCTTGACCCCACTGCTCAACAGTTTTGCCACTGTGAAATCTGTGGTAAGACTTTTAAGAACCCCGACAGTGTCAGGATGCACTACCAAAATGTGCACCTTAAGGAGATGCACATGTGCACAGTGAATGGCTGCAGTGCAACGTTTCCCTCACGCAGAAGCCGAGACCGGTGAGATAAAGATAAGCTTGCATCTCAACACATTTAAACTTTATTGCCTTTAAATTGCTTTTCTACTATGTAGGTTATCCTATGTCCCTAAATTGTTGCTACAGTTTATCACTACACTCACAGACACTCGCTATGATAGGAGATTGCATCCATGTTATGGGCAACAAAGTGAGGGGCAGTTGAGTTGAAGTGAAAGAAAAAGGAAAATGAATCATTTTTAGAGTTTGGAGTAGAAATTCTCTCGTTCGCACTTAGGAATTTTTTATGTGCCTGGCTTGCACATGGTGCATATGGTGATTCTCCTGTCCATACTTCTGACAAACCACAATGTATAACCTGAAAATTTGTGTGCAACCACCAAAGAGACATGGCCCGGTGGAGTCCAATTACTGGATCATGGAGTTTTCATAAGAAGTGAATTTCATATAGATCCATTTGGAAAATAATGCATGTACCACTTCAAATGTGAAATGTACTTGTTTAGTTAGGCCATGTACACACGTAGCAGGGTATTTTTTTAAACGGATATTCCCCTTCTCTGGGTGTAGAAAAAAATAGTGTCCACACCACCACGTTTCTGGAAAAGAAAACATCCACATCAAACCGCATTAATGCGTTTTTAAGTACATTCATAACAATTCCAACAACACCTTAAGGTGGCAACAGTTCCCCAAATCCTATCCAATCAGAGTACGCTTCCGTCTGGCGACGCCACGTCCACGAATTGGGCCTACAATGAGATGCATGCCAAGCCTCTAGGTGGCAGTAGTTAGCCAAATACTGCTCATCTTTTACGTCACTTCACCATATGTCACACAAGCATGGACTGTCAGCCACTGATCAGTATATATGCGGATCAGTGCTGTCAGCGCACACAAGACTATTTTTTTAATTAATTTAAAAAATACTTGTTGACAGTCAATGAGTTTATAATAAACGGAACATAGAGGAAAACAAAGAGGATGAATACAAAATCTTAAAAAGCTTCACTTCTTTTATTTTATTTTTCACTTTTTTCCCCACTCACTCACCATACACACACATATAAAAACATGGTGTCTCCCCGGTGGGGAAGCAAATCCACGCCGCCTTTTTTGTCTTCAATTTTTTTTTTTTTAACAACTTGAGGTGTGTAGAGGACAACGTAAAACTTTGTTTACTGATGGACACACGTGACTGCGGAGCCGGAGAAATACGCAATTCTTCACTTTGGCCGGAGTTTTTAGAAAACTTTGTTTGTAATGAAAAAAATCCCCGCGGGCATGTGGATGACAAGGCAAACCACAGAAAAATATCTCCCGTTTGCAAAAAACCCGGCTACGTATATACATGGCTTTAGTTAATTTCATTTAACCCTATAAAGCCTGAACCATTAGATATATGAGAGAAAATGTTGATTCTTTTTAAATATTAGCATATTTATTGGACTTTTTGAACAAACAAACTCAAAATCAACTTCCACATGACTTTTGGTATGTGTCATATTCGATACATCCGGTCACAATGCTTTAAATTCATAGAGTTATAACAAAAATGAAATAATAAATGGACATATCAAACATATTAGTATATCCCAAAATCAGAAAGAACATTTCACACTATTACTAAGTATAGGTCTCTCTCCTTTCTCAATTGGGGCAATCTTGCAAGGTTGCTGGAAAAGCCATTAGCTGGGTGATACTGCCCTCTAATGGATTATCGATGCAATGCAAGTGTCAGATCATCAAGTGAATTATCAAATACATGCGGTCAAATGATAGCACACCAGATGCAATCAATTAATAACCAATTATTAAAAATCTATAACTCATGGCGCCATTATGATAACTAGTTGTTTGTGATCAAAGTTTAAAAACTCCAAGCCCCTACACGGAAATGCTCCTCGCAGGTGAAAAAAAATAGTCAGCTTTGATTAAGATTCCGTTTGTGGAATAGGAATTCAGAAGACGAAAAAAAATCCATCCATTTTAATCCTACTTGACTTGCCTTGTACAGCCACTAGCTGTCGACTGAAAATTCCTTCACATTGCGTAAGGGCTCAGGCAGACGTGGCAAATCCCGGACCAGAAAGTAAAAACCCTGCCAGAGTTTGGTTTTGGCGATGGGTGCTCACCTCAACCGGCAAGTAAATGAGCGGTTGAATCAAAGCACCAGTGGCTGCCTGGGAAACTTTGGGACAGTCACGGCTCACCTGTTTCTGGGTTTGATCATGTGACGTTTGCAGGCTAGGCACTGTACTAGAGGCTTGTGTAAATTATGAATGGACTGTGAAATCCTGTTAAATTGAAATGCTGGTATTTTTTTATGCAGGCATAGCGCAAATTTCAACCTTCACCACAAGCTGATGACCAAAGAGCATGAAAACAAAGCAAAACTCCTCTACACTCCCTCAACCCACTGTAAGGAGAGAGACTCTCTTGCCAGGGACTGCAGCCAGCATCTGTCAGACAGAGCTCTGTCTCTTCAAGACTCAACCTGCCAGAACTCTGTGATCTTCAGAGGACACAATCGCATGGGTTTGGTGTATCCGATGAGCAAAATTCATATACCTATAGAAAGCAATAAAACATCTCACAAAACAGGGATCCAGCGATTAAATGGGGGAAGTGGTGAAGATGGGATAGTATTGGACCTAAGCACCTCTTCCTGTGCTCCAACTCACTGCAGTAGCAGTGGTCGATCCTGCTGGGACTCAGATGGAGTTGAACATGAGGAAGGAGATGGGGCAGATTTGGATGTTGAAGCGGTCTACATGGAGGACAGTGATGAGAGCTGTGACAACATCAGTACACCTTGGAGAGGGACCTTGTTGCACGGTGGAGGCGAGATCTCGATTTGTGGAGGGGAAGCACAGAATGGACTTCAAGGAGGGGAAAGTGAGCCGCCAATAACCTGCCACTTGTGCCAAAAGGTCTACAGCAACAAGGGGACATTCAGGGCGCACTACAAGACTGTCCATCTCAAATTGCTTCACAAATGTAAAGTTCCTGGGTGTGACACTACATTTTCTTCAGTACGCAGCAGAAACAGGCATAGCCAGAACCCAAACCTCCACAAAAACTTGGTTGTTACCACAGGCGTGTCTATGGACCAGGGATAGAGATTTTGGCAGATTTCATTCTGACCGGTCATCCTTATTTTGTTCATTTTTAGAGCAACTAAAAAGCTCATCAAATTAAGACTTTTATCTCATTCACTGCCAGCCGAGTTTAAATCGATCTTTGACGTCTATGGCCATCATTGGCAGTGAAAGTCAGTACACCTTATCAAAATGTTTGTGAGAAAGAAAACTGTTGAAAGTGCAATCATCTCTGTATAAAAAAATTAACAATACATGTGCCAGTGTAAGTCTTGTGCAATGAAATCCTGCTGGACTCTGTGTCCAAATTTCAATACACATAGTTTCAATTTCGGCATATTTTTTTCCTTTTCATCTGAGAAAATCGGACGCTATTAAAGGCGACCTGGCGGGCTTCTGTTCTGTATCCCCCATTCGTCGTCGTTTCTCTATGTCTCTTCAATGATTTGTGTCTGTTCCATTTTGTTGCACCGAGTAGTACAATGACAATTAAGCTAGTCTGATTATGATTTTGGTTTGCATGTTCTCCCCGTGCTTGCGTGGGTTTTCACCGGGTACTCCGGTTTCCTCCCACATTCCAAAGACATGCATGGCAGGTTAATTGAACACTCCAAATTGTCCCTAGGTGTGATTGTGAGTATGGTTGTTTGTCTCTGTGTGCCCTGCGATTGGCTGGCAACCAGTTCAGGGTGTACCCCGCCTACTGCCCGAAGCCAGCTGGGATAGGCTCCAGCACCCCCGCGACCCTTGTGAGGAAAAAGCGGCCAAGAAAATGGATGGATGGATGGATATATATACATACAGTGCTGCTCAAAAGTTTATGAACCTCTTGAGCAATTTGGACTTTCCAATTGTTTCAACCTAATTTTGTTGTTCAATCTGAACCATTACAATTTATATGAAATAACAGGTGTAGGCTTAGCATTTCAATGCATTGTTTTTTTTTGTTTTTGTTTTTTTAATCAATTGTGAAGTCAAAACTAAATTAAAAGAGTTTTTGGTGGTCAATTCATGTAGGTGCAAAAGTAAGTGAACCCTGAGCTGCATTGCTTAAAACAAGCAGTCAAATAGGATCAGGTAGGATAAATTGGTAGCTAAACTAACCACTGAAATGAGAGAGGTTTAGCAAAGAAATTGTGTATCACTGCCTGAAACAGAGACAAAACCACGTCACTTTAGTCTTACCCAGGTGAACCCATGCTGAGAGGAAGAGAAATCTCAGGGAACCTCAAGAAGTGGGTAGTGACAGCATATCTGTCTGGGGAAAGCTAAGAAGTCATCTAAAAAAATGTTTTGCTTCATCATTCCACTGTGAAGCAGATCATCTGCAACTAGAGAACACTGAAAATCACTACAAATCCAGCCTAGAAGTGGATGACCTTTTAAAATATCAGCAAAACCCACAAGACAAATGATAATTCAGGTGAAAGCCAACCTGCGCATGACATCGAGGGATTTGCAGACCTCTTTTGCTGCATCTGGGGCACATGTGGATGCTTCAACAATCAGAAGAAAAGTAAATTAACAAGGCTTTCATGGAAGGCTTGCTAGGTAGAAGCTGCCCATCCCTGGACAACACTGAAGCTTTTTGGAAGTCCCTTCTGTGGACAGATGAGTCCAAAATTGAACTGTTTGGTCACAACTAAAACAGTCATGTTTGGTGAAAAGTCAACACTGCTTATCAGCAAAATAACCCTCACCCTAGAGTGAAGCATAGGGGTGAGAATGTTAAATTCTGGGCTGGCTTTTCATCCTCAGGACCTGAAGAGCCTGGACAACCTGGACAACTCCACAGGGAATCATGAATTCATAGGAATATTGTGAAATCCTGGAACATAACCTGACGTCATCCTTTGTGAAGTTACAGCGTGGTAGAAGATGGATCATGCAACATGACAATAATCCAAAGCATTCCAGCAATACAGCCAAGGAATGGCTGAAGAACAACAAGATTCATGTTCTGGATGTGCCCAGTCAAAATCCTGACTTAAATTTTTTCAAAATACTGTGGCGGGACCTGAAGCGGGCAGTTTATGCTAGACGCCCATCCAACCTTTCTCAACTGGTTGCATTTTGGAAGGAAGAGTGGCAAAAATAAAAGTAGATGTGAAAGACTGATAAGTCACTAATGAAAGTGTTTGGATGAAGTTCTCATTGCAAAAGGAGGTGCAATGTCTGATTAAGTGAGAGGTTCACAGACTTTTGCACCCATAAGTTTTTCTTAAATCAACAACTTTTGCTCAATAATGAATGACAATATTATCATTCTTTTTGTTCAAGTCCATTATTTTCAATGTCAGTATTGTATTTTGGGGTATGACTAAAGATTTAATAAGGTTATTTTAATATTTTATACACAAAATCTGACCATGCCTGCAGGGTTCACAAACTTTTGAGCAGCACTGTATATATAATTAGGGGTGCAACAATACACAAAATTCCTGGTTCAATTTGATCTATGATAATTTTTCAAAACCATTTTTTAAATATATAAAAATAAATAAATAATTATTTTAATTGCAAATTTTTGATACATTTTTATTTAAGTTTTGAGCTTTACATTGCACTGTGTGCTCTACATTGTGCATGATAAAAGACACAAGACGATGTTACATCATTTATCCCTTGCACAACGTTCTGCTTGTATGCACGTGCATTGCATTGACACGACTTACTGGCCATTGATGTATACCGACAAATGAACTCACCAGTGTGTGCACGACGGACGTATATATGATGGACCAACAATTGGCCACTCATGAATGAATCCACAGGGCAGCCATCTTACATTGTCACTGTTACTGACAATTGCAAGATGGCTGCCAGTGGCTTCACTTCTCACTACGGCGAGTAAGCGGCATTGTGAGTCATCAAATATAGGTCAATGCCCACAATGTCGCCTACTTGCTGTAGTATGATGTGAAGCCACCGGCGGCCATCTTACATTGCCACTCGCTGAGCGCATCTAACTTTAATACATTAATTTATCCTCAGCGTTTTCATATTATTTTGTTTCTCCACGGTGGAAATGTACCAATAATTTTGGAGAAGCGCTGCACGCACATTTAGTTGGTAAGAATGCAATTATAACATTTATCCAAGTGTTACTCAAAGAGTATCTTCATCATGTTAGAACCATCAGCTATGAAATGGAAGCAAAGGCCATCAGGAAAGAAATTGTCTGCGAAATGTAAACCTAATCTCTGTAAATCACATTAATGTGAATGCAAACAGGGAAGGTCGTTCTTTGAGAGGCTCTTATTGCTCCATACAAGGATCCTGCCGTAAATCACACATAAGAGTAGCAACGTAACATGGCTGCCGTCTGGCCTTAGCTGTGAAAGGCACATTGTGAGTCCATCACATATACGTCAGGTGCGCACATGCTAACCTGAGACTGACTGTGTCATATGGACACGCATGCACAAATTACATAAATTAAAGTCATTATACAAGATCATCATACAAATGCATGCAAATTAGTCAATGGTTTAAAAATCCAGATTTAAAAAAGATTGATTGATTGATTCTCATAAAGAATATATCACATTTTACGACGGCGTATTAAGGCCACGAAAATATATATTTTTTAGAGGGTGGTGGCAATATTCTGAGTAAAAAACTCACAAATTTGCCCCTTTATAAAGCAAGTGGCAAATTTGCGACTTTATGAAGTGGCAGATTTGCAAGAGAAAAACTCAGAAACTTACGAGAAATACATGTAGCAGACTACTCACATGTTTGTGCCAATACTTTTCGGTCGGGTTTTCAAATAAGAAGATAGTACCGGTAATTGCTTTGGCAGAGCCAAGGCAAGGCAGGTTTTTTTGTATAGCACATTTCATACTCAAGGCAACTCAATGTGCTTTACAAAAGGAAAAACAACACCTATAAGCATCGACAAACACAGCAGTTAACAGAGAGAAAAAGAGAAAACAAACAAAAGTAGATTACAAAATTTACTAAAAGAACATACATTGACAATATTGAAACATTAGACAACAAACTTTAAAAACATTTAGCGTAAGGAAGTTTTAAATAATAATGATAATAATAATAATAATAGAAGAGATTAACTATATGATTTTAAGCATTCACTCTTTGAACCGTTGGGTACTGCCAGTGACAAAGGCGCCTCGCTTTGCGATCAGATAGCATTAAAAGTTAGTTTGTTAAAATGTATATTTACTTGTACATCTTTGTTTTCAGAATTATTATTTACGCATTCATACATTTTAGTATTTTTTGTACAAGTAGCTAAATTGATATGTCGAATCTGCTGCTCGCCGTCATTCACTTGCATTTACCAAAATTATGCTAGCTTCTGATTGGTTAGTGTTTAGTCAGCTGATAGGGGATCAGGAAGTGTTGTCGCTCTAGCTGCCGTGTATGACGAATAAAGTTTAAATTAAGAACGAATCCATCTCCATACTGCCTTTTCATTTTATAATCAGTGTCCCATTAACCACCAACAAATCCTCACATTAGACTATAGCTACGGTACGTGTATTTGTCGTAAGTTTTTTTTCTCACAAATTTTCCACTTTTGACTTTACAAAGTGCCAAATTTGCGAGTTTTTTCTCGGAATATTAGCCCCCTTTATAATATAATATAATATGATTTAATATATTTATACGTGGCCCAAATACGCCGTCGTAACATTTTGACCTTTTTTTGTGCAGGATTTGTAGTTTTGCGTCATTTGGGGCTTAATAATGATCCATTAGAAAAGCAGCATTCCCAGAAAGCTTTGCTGCAATTATAATTAACACTTGTGACTGTGTTAATTGATCAAGTGTTATTTTGTACAGGCAGTGTGTAATATAGTTAGTTTTGCAGGGTTGTTGTTTCTCGCTTTGTATTAAGTTATTGCTACTTATGGTATTCAATTATTGTGACTTCTGCTGACACCCTAAGTAGCAATGCAGTCAGTGCTATATATACGTATACTTGTAGTGAAGAGGACAGGCACAACTACCAAAGCCAGCTTTCGTTTCACATTTTCAGTGTGTGTTCTTTGCACACCCAATCCACTCCATTGTATTGAACGATTGGATACATGCACATGAATTGTTGCACCCCTAATATGTATACAGTACATATATTTCTTGGCGTTTTTGTGTACAATTGGTCAGATCTTTACTACAAAGCTGCACATAATATAACAACCAAAAACAATTGTGAAGAAACTTGTACGTGTCATGTTGTTAATTTTGACAATAATTGTCCCCCCCCCACCCCCAAAAAAACAAAACCCTCAAAGATTTGTATTTGTTAGCTGACCAGTTACTTATCTTGTTTTTTGATATGTGTACGAGTAGTTCTTTATCTATACAGTTCTGTTATACACTACAAAATGTCAACCAAAGATTTTTCAATTCACAGGTGTATAAAAAAAAACAACCTTCATATTCACGGAGGAGTATGCAGTATTTAAAAAAAAAAGCACACAAAAAAAGCCATGTCTAAACTTTTCTCTTAGCACCAGTATACAGGCAACAGCTCGATTGTAATAGGAAATAAAGCAAAAAAATATATATATATATATTGGTTTATGGGATTATCACATGAGACCTGATTTAACTGAGGAATTTACCATAATTTCCAGACTATAAGGCGCACCTGAATAAAAACCACAATAGCTAAATTTAGCCATAAAGCCAAATATGCATTTGGCTGCTTGACTTTATTAGCCGCGGTCTGTCATTGGTCAGATGTGATGAGAGGATTGGTAAATCTATTAGCGGCATTAAGCTCTTAAGTAATAATCAATAAATTATTTGAGTCACATTTAAAGCCACATTGTTGAAAGAGTGGGGAAAAAAGTAGCGTTTTATAGTCATGAAGTGACGTTATTCCTTGTGTTGACCTGGCTGTTCTTCAATTGGCGTGGCTGACTGGACAAAAAACGTGCAGCTTCTTCATGTGTGTAGGCTTGCAATACATGTACTGTGAATGAGTCAAACACTGAAAGCTAAAATATTAATCAAGATGATGCTAATGTGTTTACAAATAAACAGACAGACATGCAAAGTCATTCATAAATCATTTATTATACTGTGAATACATAAATGGTTTTGCTAACTAAAACATGCTGGTAAAAATGGTAGTTAGAGTAATTTAATGTTTTACAATTTGTATATTTTATTTTTTTAACGAATAAGAAAATGGTTGTGTTGATAAAGTATACTGTACTTTCTCTAAGTTTTTTCTTCTTCTGCTTCCAAGCATTGGGTGATCTGCATTGTTACTTGTATTCTCTGTCTATTCTTTGCTCTCTTCTTTTTTTACAGGTAGTTGTAATGAAAATAATAAATATTTTTTTACATCATTTTAGTCTATCCATCCAAAATAAATAAAAAGCCATATACTCGAATGGTTATTCCAATTTTCCATCCATTAAAACATTTTAAGACCCTGTAAAGGCATTTTCATCATGTTTTTCTAAAAGTAAACACATTAAATATGTTTGAAGATAAACAACATGCAAAGACAGAAAACAATAACTACAGCACTGCATAAAAACTTTGGTGTGGTTGTCAAATGAGAACGGTGCTCAAAAATGGTGTTCACTTTTTGTTGTTTGGTGCACCCGACCCCCACCCCAAACCTTAAAACAGGCCAGTTAAGAAACAATGATGGAATCCCAGCGCTCCCAGCCGAGATGTTGCAGCGGTCAATGGGGACCTCTCAACAGCAGATTTCAAGAATGCATTTGTACAAGGACGCCATCTACAGGACGTAGCCTAGTAATAAAAAAAAGTAAAAGAGAGAGAGAGAGAGAGAGAGACAGAGAGAGAGAAAATTCCATTACTGTTTCTTAAATGGCATGTTTTAAGGTTTCAATTACTATGAAATAAATATAATATAAAATATTTTTCTTATATCACTGGTGGTTTTATTGGAATGTTTAAAAAGGTTGCTGGTGTGTGTGTGTGTGTGTGTGTGTGTGTGTGTGTGTGTGTGTGTGTGTGTGTGTGTGCGTGCGTGTGTGTGTGCGTGCGTGTGTGTGTGTGTGTGTGTTTAGAAACTTTTTTTCACAGGAGGCACCACAAATGCAATTTTGTTGACAATTCCAAAATGGCAGTCTTACTCTGCAAAATATCACTTTCCGTTCATTGAAGAGCATTCAACTTTTGATCGTTGTAATTTCATTTTTGAGGATTATTTTGAATTCAAAACGTGATGAAATGTTTAACTACTATAACAATCTGCCTGTTTTTTAATGCTAGTCACAGGCAAAAGCAATACAATACGCCATTTGTAGGAAACATTTGCATTGTGTCGCATTGTGGAAATATCAGAAATGCCCGGATGTTCAGAATTATCAATAGATGCTGATGTCAGGGGATGACATAATCATTGACATGTCCAGCTCAGTGGGATAGTGGTAAAGTGTCCGCGCTGAGCTTGGGAGGTTGTGGGTTCAATCCCTGGCCAAGTCATACCAAAGACTATAAATATGAGACCCATTTGCCTCCCTGCTTGACGCTCAGCATTACGGGTTGCAATTGGGGGGTTAGATCACCAAATGAACCCTGAGAGCAAGCGTCTGCTGCTGCTCCCCACTCCCTCAGTGAATGGGTCAAATGCGGAGAACAAATTTCACCCCACTTAAATGGGCGTGGCAATCATTGTTCCTTTAACCTGTGGTGTAGTTTTAAAGCGCCTCAGCTGTGCTCTTATTGTGTTTACACGGAATGTTATTTTGTTATTGATAATGTCATCCTCAGCTTCCTCGAACATTACTTGTGTAAAGAAGACGTATGCGGAAGGTGTAGATCAACAGTATACCTTGAAACGTTGCTTGATTAATGGAGTCGATAGAATGACAAACATTACTGTCCAGACTCAATGCCAATGACATCTACGTATGCTCTGAGGTAGGATGGCTCAATCCCAAAACACAGATGTTCTTGCATCTTCTATACTTTTGACTTTGATTGGTTGCTATGTGCATCTATAAATAATTTATGAATCACCCTGCCTTCACGTTCCATGGGAAAGAAACTTGGAATTAAGACTGAGTTCTGTTGATGTGCTTTTGTTGTTGGAGAAAAACTACTACTGGGAAATGTAACACCACTCCAGTCAAAAAAGAAAAGAAAAGGGAAATTTACAGTGAAGTGTGAGCACATCGGTCACTGATTGAGGATGTAGAGGAGGCGAGAAGGCGTGGAGCGGAACATCAGAGAAAAGGAAAAGTACAGGTAGCAACCAGTTCAGGTTGTACACTGCCTACTGCCCTTTTTTAAGAAACTAAAACATAAAACACATGTTCAATTATTTCACTACTCTACATTCACACCGGATGCAAAATGAAGTGTGGCTTCGCTTGCCTCGTACGAGTGTGTTGCGTGCGTTGCTTTGAAGGGAAGAAGAACCTCCTCTTTCCGTAATTAACACGGGACATAGCATCCTCAGTTGCTTTATTTTTGCTGTCCCACAAGTCCTAGTCCGGGACCGTTATGCGCACACGTGTAATCCAAAATTCCACGTGTTTGTTGAGCATCGGCGGCGGCCTGTGCTGTCAGTGCATTGGTCGGCACAATGTCTCCCAAACTGGAGGTTCCGGTTGGATCAGGTTGGGTGGGCACCGCCACCACATTATTGTATTCTAAATGTATTTATTAATTATTATAAGGGATTGCAATATATTGTAATATATGATATATTATAAATAATATAATTTTAAAAAATGGAAATGTGTGTCTAGATAGATCACTATAGTGTGACCAGTTCAGTGGCCTAGTGGTAGAGTAGAGTGTCTACCCTGAGCACGGCCCCTGCTGCTGCTCATTGCTCCCTCAGGGGATGGGTCAAATGCGGAGAACGAATTTCGCCCAACTTAGGTGTGCGTTACATCAGTGGTACTTTTTTTCGGGAATCCTGTGACCCGCGGGACTTCCAAAAAAATGTCAGCCAGAAACATAGTTTAACCAATATCTTGGTCAGAATGACCAATTTGTATCGATTGGCCCAATCACCAATAAATATTGGTTGAACACACCTACCATTCTAGAGTGGTTGTTCTAACCAAAGGATCTGTCAGATACATAACTACCAGCTAGATTGGTCAGATGTAACCCTTTTTTTTTTTTTGCTTAATTTGACTAATCTGTTTTTAGGGTGAAGCTAAAACATAAGTCAGGTTTTCCATCCACTTGTTTCGAATTCTTTAAGCAAATTTACTGAAAATGCGCAAAACAGTCATGCGATTTATGCCCTTTTCCGTTCTTCTTTTGCGAATATTGAGAGGGGACTTCGCTGCTGTAAGTGGCGCTATACACCATAGAGATGTGATCCACCAATAATTTAAAAGAAGACCAGGAAGCGACTGCACCGTGCAATGACGTCGTATGAGTTTGCTTTTGTCATTCCTGATAAACCGTAGCGTTTCTTTGCTGTTTTCCATCTAAAATAGCATTAATATTTGCTTCTTTAATTAATTCCAGAAATATTTCAGTTTTGTCGCCCCCCCCCCAAACATACCTTACTTTATCATCCGACATTGCTTTGGGATGACGAACATTCGTGTGACGTAATGCGTAAAACGTGCGACGTGTATCCGGTCTTGCCAAAATTTGTTTCCATCGCCAAAATTCGCATTTTCCTTTTTTCGATACGCTTCAAAATCTACCCCATCTAAGCGTAAAAACTTTTATTGCGAATTTTGGGCTCTTTTTCAATTTCTAGCTTTTCTATTTAGTAGTCAGTTTTCCATCCAAATGTTTCGAAATGTTTATGTGAATTTTGTAAAAATGCGCAAATCGGACTTGCTTCTTATGCCCGTTTCCTTCTGCTCTTCTTTTGCGAATATGTGGTCTTGTAGTCGCTTATTCGCAAAACCTGTTTACATCACCAAAATGTGTATTTTCCTTTTTTCGATACGCTTCAAAAAACACCCCCTCCAACCGTAAAGACTTTCTTGCAAATTGTGGGCCTTTTTTGGAATTTCTGGCGTTTCCATTAAGTTTCTTTTTCTCAATTCTTGAAAATTTTAATAAAAATAGGTGGACAGAAACCCACTCATAGTCAACGTAACATGCTAAGCCTAACTTCAAAATAAAGTTTACCAAATACAGTAATACATTGACAGCAAAGCAAATAGCCTTAGTACACTCTTACTTTTAAGTTTGCCCACGTCGTGGCGTGATTGCTAGCTTGACTTCCCTTTTAGACGTTACTTTATCATAGTTAACCTAGTTGCGACCAACATCAACACAATGCTATCCCAAACTCATATTCAATCGCTAATTTAGGACACTAAGAAAGTGCACATCATGTGTCCTCCTCAAGTGTAAGTTGCTTGCTGTTATTGTATTTTTCTTTCTCCTCCAAACTGACCTTTATTTAAGCCCGCACAAGTTTTATAATGACACTGAGGCTGAAGGCTTGAAAGGGGTTTGAAAATGTTGGCTGTGGGGAAAAACGGAGCAAAGCAAGCGGCTGTCGGCTGGTAAGTAAGTTTGACAGCTGGTATGGTTTACTACTTTACTTTAATTCTTTTTCAATATTCTGCACCAAGGCTACTTTGTAATTCACTCTCCATGTTTAAAGGAAGGGAATGTGCCTAAAATTGCACGTTGAGTTGCACTTTCTTTCCTTCCTTCCTTCCTTCCTTCCTTCCTTCCTTCGTGGCATCTCAAGCGTTCAACACACGGGAAGCGATGCCACTTACTCTCAATTCATTTTCTTGGAAGCAGGGCGACAAGGCGACAATCACCTGCTCTCCTCCCTAGGGGCAACAGGTGACATTCGTGCATGTGAAATTTCGCACTTGTTTACGTCGACGTGCACACAGAGGACTGCGATAGGATACTACAAAGTTGAAAACAGTTTAACTTTTGTTGCTGTCGCCGGGAGCTATACAACCAATCAACGGAAGTTTCATGAGACAATGAACGCAGGGCATGCGGTGCGCTGTCCAGCAACTTGGAGAAGCTCAAACCTTCTAAACATAAAATAAACATGTTTCAGTGTTTAACTCATTTGCTCCCAAAAATGTATAAACACGTTCAATTTTAAATAATTGCATGGTCCCAAAAACTTATTTATATGTGTTTTTTTTTTTTAATGCTAGAGCATACAGAAGGCTTTGATGCAGACTCTGACCTCAAGTGGTTGCTTAGAGCAATGTTAGTTATGACAAAAAGTTTAAGAGATCAGCCAGGGCCAAGTTGCAACAAGCTTTTTTGCCAGTGTTTTCAACAGGTTTATGAATAATGATAAAACTTAACTATATTCTAATGCTAATTGCTGCAAAACAGAAATAGATACAAATATACTTTTTTACCTGATGAAAGAAGAGACTCTAATCTTTCTTTTGGTAGGTTCTATGTTTTATTAACCTGGCATTAGCCAGACTGATATTGTGATTTACTCAAGGGAGTTCTCCACAATATCAATCTGGGACTGCTCCGCGTTGATTTGCTTGAGAAAGGCGGGACATTCTGTACAATATTTTGAGCTGGTTGGACGATTCGGCATTGTGCACATTTGTTTTGACCAATCATGGCCATGGATGAAAATGTCATCTTCGTTAGAGCAAGGTTACGTTTTTGTAGCAATAGAACACAATATTGTGTGGGCCTTGCAAAATCAGTCAAAATCCAGTAAAACAGCCTGAGAATGACGAATGGGGTTGCTTCAGTGAAAATGGCTGGGAGTGAATGAGTTTTAATAATCATTTAAGCCTTTTCTAATGTCTCAAAGTCTGCCCATTTTCACTTGTCATCTGGCAGCGTTTCACAACAGCCTATAAATGGAAGAGCACTTTAGCTTTCAGACAGCTAATCAGTCAAGAATGTTAGTGGCCACTATCACTTGGTCCTCCACTGGAGGAAGCAGGCTGTCTCTTGGTTTTAAAATTGACCTGGAAGACAAGAGACAAGTGAGTGTGCCAAGAGACATCCTTATCAAGGTAAGATGGGAGAACTCTCTCTCTCTCTCTCTCTCTCTCTCTCTCTCTCTTGTAATCTACGTCACAGAAGGGTGGCAAAAAGAGAGAACCTTCAAGCAGAGAACTGGTCAATTTAAGACTAAAGCCTGTAAGAGACTCTGAGTGAAGATCAACCTTTTTTGTAAAAGATGATCAGTAGACTTGAGAAGAAACCACAAATCAGATCAGAATATTTAGTTTGGCAGGGTATTTGTTTTTTTAAGTTTCCAGCAATTGCAAGCAGTTGAAGGTAAAGAGGAGAGGCGGTGGATCTATCAAGAGTGACTGTTCCAAGGCAGCAGGTGCCCACAGACAACCATGACGGAGTGGACCCTACTCAAACGTCTCCTGGATGCTGTCCACCAACACTCCACCATGATCGGGCGCCTGTGGCTCACTGTGATGGTCATTTTCCGACTGCTTGTTGTCGCTGTGGCGACTGAAGACGTCTACACGGACGAGCAGGAGATGTTTGTGTGCAACACGCTGCAGCCAGGATGCTCGACTGTCTGCTATGATGCATTTGCGCCCATCTCGCAACCTCGCTTCTGGGTATTCCACATCATCAGCGTCTCCACTCCGTCCCTTTGCTTCATCATTTACACCTGGCACAATTTGGCCAAGCTGCCTCAAAGGTCCATCCAGATGCTGCAGGAAGAAAAAGAGTTCTCAGGGCAGTCGGGCCCGAATGATCGTAGATGTGACACTGACAGTTGCTCCATCTGCTCCCATAAGCGTGGAGATCACAGTCCAGCAGATGTCCTTCATGGCATCACTGAGGGTTTACAGTGTGAAGATGCTAAAAACATGGTGTCATTTGGTCCGGCTCATGTTTTTAGCCACAAGGATGGATCAGGAGGAGTCCTGTCCAAATTTTACGTCTTGCATGTGTGTTTGCGTGCCGTTCTCGAGGTCGGCTTTGTGGTGGCCCAGTGGAAGCTGTTTGGATTTCAGGTGCCGGTCCATTTTCTATGCTCCTCCGCCCCCTGCAGCCAGCCAGTTGACTGCTATGTTTCTAGGCCCACTGAGAAGACAATTTTCTTGCTGTTTATGTTCTGTGTGGGGGTTTTCTGCATTGTGCTCAACCTGCTTGAGCTCAACCACCTAGGCTGGAAAAAGATCCATCAAGCAGTGAGAAAGAAAGAGAGAGGGTCTTGGGGTCATTGCCCAGGAATGAAGGGATATAAAACCTTTTCACCTGACACCCCCTCCTTTGCATCATCTCGAGGCTTCGGAGATGTGACAAGTACTGTTTCACTACCTACTTTGGACTTGGTAATGGGTCACCAACCAAACGGAACATGTGTTGTCAACTTTGGCAAAATTAGTGAGGCAGAAGTGGTTCGAGAATTAGGACTGGTACACCCAAACAGGCAAGAATCCCACATAGGAGAAAGACAGCCTCTGAAGACTAAGAAGGACAAAAGAACCTCAAAATCGAGGGGCACAGAGGTTTGGATATAGCACAGCAGTGTTTCTCAAAGTGTGGCCCATTGACAACAGGTCACCCTCAAAAAAGTCAAGCAGTTTATTTTGTGATAATCATGGATAGGAAGTAACAAAGTATAAATACTTTGTTACTTTACTTGAGTAGCTTTTTCCACTTTCCTGAGTATTTATTTTCTAGCCTACTTTTTACTTTTTTCTGTTACATTTTAACATGAGTATCTGTACTTTTTACTTGATACATTTTCAAACAAGGTCGTTGTTTTCAAAACAATAAAAATATTTGATCTGGAAGAATCAATGTCTCCTGCCTCCACCAATAATACAAAGCGTTACACACGCAAACACACATACACACATATATAACATGTACTGTACATATACACATGTACATATACGCACATATATATATATATATACACACACATACATATAAACACATATATACATATATACACACACACACACACATATACACAAACACACATATATATATATATACATATACATATATACACGTGTATATACACAGATATACACATGTACACACATATATACACATATATACATATATATATATACATATATATATATATATATACACATATATACATATATATATACACATATATATATATACACATATATACATATATATATACACACATATATACACATATATATATACACACATATATACACATAAATATATATACACGCATATATACACACATGTATATACACACATATATACACATATATATACACATATAAACATATATACACATATATATACATACACATATATACACATATATATACATACACATATACACATATATATATATATATACACATATATATATATATATACACATATACACATATATATATACACATATACTGAAAGATATTATAACATTTTTAATACCTAATTTCATATATCAACTATTGTTACATATTATGAACATTTTAATTCTTCATATTAACCTATAAGACATATTTTGTGCCCTGAGCAGAGCAGATGATGTCGACCTCGTATGGTCTGGCCTTAAGCTGGGTCATATTATTTAGTCTAAAGAAGTTCCTTCTCTGTGCGAAAACACATTTCTGTTCGTGAGAGAGAGCGCACACTCATATAACTATGTTACATTAGGAGCTGTTGAGTTCAACTTGTTTGTGAGATTTTGTTATGGGAGAAAGTACTGAGAAGTGCCTTGAAAGTATATTTTGACTAGAGACGAATACAGCTGTATCTGTGTGCTGAGAACTCTGTTTTTCAACCTGTATTTTTCCATTATATAACACATTTACTTATTCATGAGGGCCGGTGTTGGAGACACTGTTCTTGCGATTTGATTGTAATAAAGTGTGGGCTCTTTGAAAGAGGAGTGGCATTATTGATCTGAAACTGTTGGAGTTTGATTCAATGATGTAACGGAAATCTCCGGAATAAATCATCCTGCGCAGGAACTCTGTTAATTTCTTATCCCATAATTTGATTTATTGGACACGCAAAAGTATGGATTTTTAATATACCTTCTTCAGATGGTGACGACCTGACTACAAAGACGTTTGACGGTTGTGGCGTTCGTGGACGGTTTGAATTCCTGGCGCCATATTAACTGAGGTAAGTGGAGTAATTATCCACGTTTAAGGAGTTCTTTCTGTTTGGGACCGCTCCGGCCGCCATACGTTTTGTAAATAACTAAATCAAAGGTGGGATTTGTGTGAACAGAGGTATAAGTTTAAATTGTTTGGTTGTATGGAGTCCATGATTGTGGATTTTCCTACGGTATTTGAAAAATACACATGTGGTGACGAGCAATATTTATGAAGATGCTGTCACGTTGAATTGAGTGCAACTGCATGGGGAAGTCAGCTTAAAAAGCATTTTGTTTTTATAAGCGTTAGATATTTGGATAATTGGTTTGAAATCCATATATATGTGTTGAAGTTGTTTGGATAAGTGGTTTGAAGTCCACATATATGGGTTCAAGTTGAGAGGAAGTCAGCTTAAAAAGCATTTTTGTTTTTATAAGCGTTAGATATTTGGATAATTGGTTTGGAGTCCATATATATGTATTGAAGTTGAGGGGAAGTCAGCTTGAAAAGCATTTTTGTCTTTACAAGAAAAGCATTTTGTTTTTACAAGCGATAGATTCTTGGGTAATTAGAAATGATCCTTGAATAAAATAAAGTCAGCGGATAGACGCAGCAGAGAGTACGACTGCTGTTATGTAATCGGGACAAGATATTTGCTCAATTTATGGAAGTCAGATTGACATAAAACGGACTTAATATGCCGCTTTAAGATCAATCGCTAGGTCTTTTGAATAATTGGTTATTGATATTCTTAGACAAGAGATATTTGCTCAAATTATGGAAGTCAGACCGACATAAGAATATTTGGAACGCCTTAAGATCGGTCGATAGGTCTTGGAATATTCGGTTATCAAAATTCTTAGACAATACTGTTCAGCTGGGACAAGAACAGTTATCCGGATTTTATATGTTTTGATATGTCGTACAAAGCGACATGTCTTGTCTGTCCGTTGTGTGTGTATGCCGTCTGATCGGTGAAGAAACTCTAACGTCACGGTAAAATCTTAAAGGGACCGCGATGAGATATGTTGTTGACTAATTTTGTTATAAGTGAGACGTCACTGTATTTAGAAATATTAATACGACTTAGCTACAATATAATATAATATAATATAATATAATAAGCTATAAAATACGGGCAATAATTAATAGAAAGAAAACACTGTTTGAGAACTACAAAAATGGTTGTCATGAGGCGACAGGGAGTTGCGAGCACATGCGCAGTTGCGATCGGAGAAATGCCCAGTCCGTGGTTTGAAAAACTGATAAAATGGATATACGATTGTGATGGAATAAATTTTATGGCGCCGTTATAAGCTACAGTAAGTTAATTTTATTGATGGGGGACGTTGAGGCTTGCGCCGCGGGCGTTCGACGTAAAAATACGAGATAAAAGAACACGTTTACGAGTGGAATAAAAACGACACATAATCGTGTATTTTTGGATAAGATGATGATGAATAATGCTAGAATACTAGCTTTAGGTATTTTTGTGAAGTTATAACCATTTATATAACTTTAAATAATGATATAAGACTAAATGATTTAACCTGATATCACTTCCGCTAGTCGGAATTAAAGCTTCCGGATTAAACATACCGTTTAAATAATGACTTAAAATGTAATTAATATTGAACGACGGGACTTGATTATATTGTGGAAAAGGTTAGTTTATTCTAATAAGATATGGCATTTGTCCGATGGTTTTGGGGGTCTACGGTAGTTTAACTTTGTATTTCCGTAAACGCCGACCGCGGATTAGAAAAGTATTAGAGTTATATGTATTTTAATATAGAGGAATATCCCGGACGTAACTTTAAGAAAAGTGTATTAAATGATGATTAATGCTGTAATATTGACTTTCGATTGTTTCATACAAACAGCTCGTATGATTTTGAATTTACGTAATAAAACAAATGAAGCCGTTTAATAAGCGCTAAACGGGATAAATTAATTAGACGGTAAAATTACTAATACAACTTCTAACGCTAAAACCCGCAATTGTCTGCGTTAAATAATTGAACGACATTATATAAATTGTTGCCGTAACTGATTTTATAAGCCCCTTATATAAATTTCTTAAGCACTAATGTTGAATACTTAAACTGGCTTCACGAGTGCAAATACGTCATATTTAAAATTATGTTTGATATAAAACGAACGAATATTAATACACAAATAACATAGAGAGGTATAGTTTTAAGATATTATAAAATTTAGATGCATGTCTTATGCTTGTAGAGCATGGGTGGCTTTGACTGATTGTAGTTGCTATGACTCGTTCCCTTTCTCGGGTTAAAAAATGCCAACAGCCATCAATCTTTGTAATGAGGTCAAATAAAATGTTTTTCTAAAAGGTAATGTTAATTGTGTGATTGTTAATCTGCTTTTAAAGTTTAATGAGAGGATGTATGTTTGGTTTTTCTGGGATTGTTTTTGGATTAAGTAGTTTAGTCTCTACTCTTATAATAATAATAATAATAATAATAATAACTAAAAACGAATAACTTGGATGGCAATTAATGTGGAATAATTCTTTATATAGATGATTGTTTTTTCCCTTATGATTTTGTTTGTGCGCGAAAACATTGTTTAATAAATTTTAAATATCTTTTCAGAATCAGGAGACACACCCATTAAGGACAATTAGGGTCCCACAAAAGTGCCATATTCCGGTCCTGGGGATGAAGTAATGTGTTAATTATAATTTAAAAGGAGTTTTTTTATTTTTTATTTTTTTCTCTCCCATGTTTATAAATAGAAAATAATTTTAATCTCTCCTGAATATATTTAACCTTTGAATTCGACATTTGAAGTCTCATTACAAACAGACTGGGGAAGCTATCTGGAAGAATCACATTTTTGACATAATTTGAGGTGCTATGTAATTAAAAATCATTCCTGCTTTGACGTTTGACCAAAGGCTGACTTTACGGGCTGCGGCCTCCATTGAGAAAACATTAATTGAAAACTACACACTTATTAATTAACTATATTTGTAAATTGTTAGAGTATATCTGTCCTACCTCATCCTAATTATTATTTATGAAGGTATGCAAAACATATTAAATTCAAATATTGACATATAATTAGCAATTATTTAAAATTGTAAACTTTCATTGTTTTAATTATTATTATTATTATTATTATTTTTTATTTATTTTTATTTTCTTCCCCTTTCTCAAAAAAATTTTGAATTTTTTTTTAATAAAGGAAGTTTTTGTTTTTAATATTTACTGACATGTTATAACCTAAATACTGTTGGGGCAGATTTTAGTGTTTTCAGTCGAGTGAGGATTATTGGTCAGGGGTCATTATTTCAGAACAAAGTCAACTGGCGGGACACAGACCTCTTTAAAACCCCCCCACCCACAAAGAAACTGCAACTGCCACCACCATCAGAGGGGCGTGATGCAGCCATCATCACAAAACATCCTGCCAATACCTGATGGAGAGGGGAGGTTCCTGGCGCCACCTGTTGCCACAATGACTGTGCCATCATATACAAATGTGATAAAAGAAAAACTGCTCCACTGCCCAATGCACACAATGCTCCGCACGAACTGTCCTATGAAAAACTGCTCCATATGCTCTGCACAAGCGTCCTTAAAGCATTCCTGCGTCCAGAACTGTCCACTACGATGGTGACTCAACCCCACAAACAATGCTTTCCTTGAATTAGTGATACCAGACCATATGATGTGATACTGACTGTTTACACTGCACTCTATTTTTGACAGATATAAGGTGATAACATTTACAGTAAAACATTTCGTAAATATAATGAACTGATTGACAACACTATGTACACACAGATTTATTACATTTTAAAAACGTTTGATGTCTATTTTGATTTGATCTGATTTGTTTATCTCTGTCTATTTTAAAACAGTCAGTTTTTTGGACAAACATCAACAAGGGGGACTAGCAAGCTTAATGATAACATTAAAACTAAGGGCAACTTTATGTATTAATAATAATTGATGAATTGGCTGAAAACTGAGATTCTTTGTAAAATTCATTGGCATAAGATACAATATTTTTGTAGTACAAAAGATAATACAGGTAAATTTCGTCTGGTTTCAGAAATTGAAACAGCTAATATGAATACAGATAAGATACAATTTATTTCAATCTTAATTATTATATTTTACTTTTTTAAGTTTGGTCTTCTAGTGTTTTCCCGAATTCTCTTTTGAAATTTAAATAGTTGCTTGGGACGCATTGTCAAATTTGCTGGTTAAATGTAAAATTTTCCCCTCTTTCTAAACAAAAAGCAAGCAAAATTTATTTACTGCAAAACTTTATATATTAGTCTGAAAAATTCTCTAAAGCGATCTTTTTCAGATGGGGGAATTATTGGTTGGTCTGGGTATATCGTCGCGAAGGACACAAACAGTCCATGTTAAATAAATACA